>NW_027601532.1:0-123507 GCF_053455715.1 Rhinoraja longicauda | reverse complement strand
CGTGTCGTGAGAAGCAACGTAAAGAATGACCGCGAATGTAGCAAAAACAGCACTTTAAACCACTTTAAACCACTGTTTTCAAGCAGTCTTTATTATTGCAAGTCACTTAACATACACAGATCAACATGGGGCCTCTATGCTCGTGGCCACCGGGGCAAGTGTTGCGAAACAGCACTTGGAGTGTGTCTGGGGGAGAGAGAGAATGGGGGGGGGGGGTCTGAGAATGGGGACTGGGGAGGGGGACAACAGGGGTCGTTGCGGAGGGGGCTTGGTGGTGGGGGAAAGAGGGGTACTGGGAAAATGGGAGGTCCCCCTTCACCCCTCAACCCTTCCTTCCCACCTCCATCCCCACTCCCTCCCCCCCTCCTCCCCCTCCCTCCCCAACTCCCTCCCCCTCCCTCCCCACCTCCCTTAAACCTCCCCCCTAACTCCCCCCTCCCTCCTTCCCTCCATCCCTCCCTCCCCAATCAATCCACCCTTCCATCCCTCTCCCCCTCCCCCCTCCTTCCATCCTCCCTCCCCCCTCCCGGTTACAATAGAAACCCTACGGGGACGGGCCCAACGGGGAAAGAGGGGTACTGGGAAAAGGGGAGGTCCCCCTCCCTCCCCTCCCCCCTACCCCCTTCCCCCTCCCCTTCCCCCCTCCCCCTCCCCCCTCCCTCCCCCTCCCCTCCTCCTCCCTCCACACCTCCCTCCACACCTCCCTCCCCCCCTCCGGTTACAATGGAAACCCTATGAGGACGGGCCCAACGGGGAAAGAGGGGTACTGGGAAAAGGGGAGGTCCCCCTTCCCCCTCAACCCCTTCATCCCCCCTCCTTCCCACCTCCATCCCCACTCCCTCCCCCTCCTCCCCCTCTACCCTCCCCAACTCCCTCCCCCCTCCCCCCTAACTCCCCCCTCCCTCCATCCCTCCCTCCCCAATCCCTCCCCCCCTCCCTCCACCCTTCCATCCCTCTCCCCCTCCTTCCACCCTCCTCCCCCCCTCCCTGTTACAATTGAAACCCTACGAGGACGGGCCCAACGGGGAAAGAGGAGTACTGGAAAAGGGAGGTCCCCCTCCCTCCCTCCCACCTACCCACCTCCCTCCCCTCTCCCTCCCCCCCTTCCTCCTCCCTCCCCCCCTCCCTCCCCCCTCCCCATCCCCCCCTCTCCCCCCTCCGTCCCCCCTACCCCCACCCCTCCCCTCTCCCTCCCCCCTCCCCTCCCCCCCTCCCTCCCCTCCTCCCTCCCCCTTCCCTCCCCCAACCCTCCCCCTTTCCTCCCCTCCCGGTTACAATGGAAACCCTACGAGGACGGGCCCAACGGGCCCACTCGGTCTAGTCTATATAATACTAAAACTCTGCGGTCCCAACATTCCGTATGTATATACGGAAGATTCCGTATGTATATACGGAAGATTCCGAAGATTTCTGTCCATAACTTACAAAACCCTGCTCCTCCCAGACGGTACACCAAAGCGCTACGATTTTTGTACCGCCGTATTCACCATTGACGTGGGCAACTATTGTAAGTACTTTCGTTCAAATTGAAGCTACCTTTTTAAAGCTAGAGAGATATTAAAGTTTAAATTTTCATTTCTAACACTTTTCTTGAAGGGTCCAAACCCTACTCCTCCCAGACGGTACACCAAAGCGCTACGATTTTTGTACCGCCGTATTCACCATTGACATGGGCAACTATTGTAAGTACTTTCGTTCAAATTGAAGCTACCTTTTAAAGCTAGAGAGATATTAAAGTATAAATTTTCATTTCTAACCCCTTTTCTTGAAGGGGCTTCAGTGCGTGATGTCACAATGGCACCCGTGCACCAATGAGAGATCAGCTCGGTTTTAAATTTACATCTTCAGCTTGTGACGTCACAATGCTTGTGTGAGATTGTTGCAACATTGTTGCGAAAAGCAACTGCCAGTTTTTTAAAGTTGTGCAAGTCACTTAACATACACAGATCAGCATGGGGCCCCTATTCCCTCCTCCCCCCCTTCCCCCCCTCAACCCCTTCCTCCCCACTCCTTCCCACCTCCATCCCCACTCCCTCCCCCCCTCCTCCCCAACTCCCTCCCCACCTCCCTCACCCCTCCTCCCCTAACTCCCCCCCCCTCCCTCCTTCCCTCCATCCTCCCCCCCTCCCTCCACCCTTCCATCCCTCTCCCCCTCCCCCCTCCTTCCACCTTCCCTCCCCCCCTTCTGGTTACAAAGGAAACCCTACGGGGACGGGCCCAACGGGGAAAGAGGGGTACTGGGAAAAGGGGAGGTCCCCCCTCCCTCCCCTTCCCCCCCTCCCCTCCCCCCTCCCCCTCCCCCCTAACCCTCTCCCTCCCCCTCCCCTCCCCCCCTCCCCTCCTCCCTCCACACCTCCTCCTCCCTCCCTCCCCTCCTCCCGGTTACAATGGAAACCCTACGAGGACGGGCCCAACGGGGAAAGAGGGGTACTGGGAAAAGGGGAGGTCCCCCTCCCTCCCCCCTTCCCCCATCCCATCCCCCCTCCCTCCCCTCTCCCTCCCCCCCGTTCCCCCTCCCCTTCCCCCCTCCCTCCACACCTCTCTCCTCCCTCCCTCCCCTTCCCTCCCTCCCATCCTCCCAATGCTTGTTTGAGATGGGTGCTACATTGTTTCGAAAAGCACCACTAACAGATCGCAGTGAGAAGCACTATGTGACCGTGAATGTTTCAAAACAAACACATAAAAAAGCACTTATCTTTTTTTAAAGTATTTTTTTTTATTGCAAGTCACTTAACATACACAGATCAGCATTGGGCCCCTATGCTCGTGGGCCACCGGGGCAAGTGTTTCGAAAAAAGCACTGAGAGTGTGTCTGGGGAGAGAGAGAATGGGGGGGGGGGGGGTCTGAGAATGGGGACTGGGGAGGGGGACAACAGGGGTCGTTGCGGAGGGGGCTTGGTGGTGGGGGAAAGAGGGGTACTGGGAAAAGGGGAGGTCCCACTTCCCCCCCTCAACCCCTTCCTCCCCCCTCCTTCCCACCTCCATCCCCACTCCCTCCCCCCTCCCTCCCCCCTCAATCCCAACCTCCTTCACCACCTAGCCGCTAACTCCCCCCCTCCCTCCTTCCCTCCATCCCACCCTCCCCCACTCCCTCCCCCCTCCCTCCACCATTCCATCCCTCTCCCCCTCCCCCCTCCTTCCACCCTCCCTCCCCTCCTCCCGGTTACAATGGAAACCCTACGAGGACGGGCCCAATGGGGGAAAGAGGGGTACTGGGAAATGGGAGGTTCCCCTCCCTCCCCCCCTCACTCCCCCCTCCCTCCCTTCTCCCTCCCCCCCTCCCTCCCCCTCCCCTTCCCCCCTCCCTCCCCTTGCCCCCCTCCCTCCCCCTCCCCCCTACCCCCTTCCCTCCCCTCTCCCTCCCCCCCTTCCCCCCTCCCCTCCCCCCTCCCTCCCCCTCCCCTCCCCCCTCCACACCTCCCTACTCCTTCCCTCGAAAAGCAACTGACAGAAGCACTAAGTAGCCGCGAATGTTTCAAAACCAGCACTTAACCGCGAATGTTTTTTAAAAAAGCACTTAACCGCGAATGTTTCAAAACAAGCAATTAAAAAGCACTTTTTTTAAAAAGTATTTTTTTTTATTCCAAGAGAATGGGGGGGGGGGGTCTGAGAATGGGGACTGGGGAGGGGGACAACAGGGGTCGTTGCGGTGGGGGCTTGGTGGTGGGAGAAAGAGGGGTACTGGGAAAAGGGGAGGTCCCACTTCCCCCTCAACCTCTTCCTCCCCCCTCCTTCCCACCTCCATCCCCACTCTCTCCCCCCTCAATCCCAACCTCCATCACCACTCAGCCCCTAACTCACCCCTCCCTCCTTCCCTCCATCCGACCCTCCCCCACTCCCTCCCCCCCTCCCTCCACCCTTCCACCCCTCTCCCCCTCCTTCCACCCTCCCTCCCCCCCTCCCGGTTACAATGGAAACCCTACGGGGACGGGCCCAACGGGGAAAGAGGGGTACTGGGAAAAGGGGAGTTCCCCTCCCTCCCCTCCTCCCTCCCCTCCCCCCTACCCCTCTTCCCCCCTCCCCCTCCCCTCCCCCCCTCCCTCCCCCTCCCCTCCTCCCTCCACACCTCCCTCCACACCTCCCTCCTCCCTCCCTCCCCCCCTCCCGGTTACAATGGAAACCCTACGAGGACGGGCCCAACGGGAAAGAGGAGTACTGGGAAAAGGGGAGGTCCCCCTCCCTTCCCCCTCCCCTCCCCCATCCCCTCTCCCTCCCCCTCCCTCCCCCTCCCCCCTACCCCCCTCCCTCCCCTCCCCCCTCCCTCCCCTCCCCTCCTCCCTCCACACCTCCCTCCTCCCCCCCTCCCCCTTCCCGCCCTCCCCTCCTCCCGGTTACAATGGAAACCCTACGAGGACGGGCCCAACGGGGAAAGAGGGGTACTGGGAAAAGGGGAGGTCCCCCTCCCTCCCTCCCCCCTACCCACCTCCCCTCCCCCCCTACCCACCTCCCTCCCCTCTCCCTCCCCCCCTTCCCTCCTCCCTTCCCCCCTCCCCTCCCCCCTCTCCCCCCTCCCTCCCCCCCTACCCCCCTCCCTCCCCTCTCCCTCCCCCCCCTCCCCTCCCCCCCTCCCTCCCCTCCTCCCTCCCCCTTCCCTCCCCCAACCCTCCCCCTTTCCTCCCCTCCCGGTTACAATGGAAACCCTACGAGGACGGGCCCCAACGGGCCCACTCGGTCTAGTATACTACTAAAACTCGGCGGTCCAACATTCCGTATGTATATACGGAAGATTCCGTATGTATATACGGAAGATTCCGAAGATTTCTGTCCATAACTTACAAACCCTGCTCCTCCCAGACGGTACACCAAAGCGCTACGATTTTTGTACCGCCGTATTCACCATTAACATGGGCAACTATTGTAAGTACTTTCGTTCAAATTGAAGCTACCTTTTTAAAGCTAGAGAGATATTAAAGTTTAAATTTTCATTTCTAACACTTTTCTTGAAGGGGCCAAACCCTACTCCTCCCAGACGGTACACCAAAGCGCTACGATTTTTGTACCGCCGTATTCACCATTAACATGGGCAACTATTGTAAGTACTTTCGTTCAAATTGAAGCTACCTTTTTAAAGCTAGAGAGATATTAAAGTATAAATTTTCATTTCTAACCCTTTTCTTGAAGGGGCTTCAATGCGTGATGTCACAATGGCACCCGTGCACCAATGAGAGATCAGCTCGGTTTTAAATTTACATCTTCAGCTTGTGACGTCACAATGCTTGTGTGAGATTGTTGCAACATTGTTGCGAAAAGCAACTGCCAGTTTTTTAAAGTTGTGCAAGTCACTTAACATACACAGATCAGCATGGGGCCCCTATTCCCTCCCTCCCCCCCTTCCCCCCTCAACCCCTTCCTCCCCACTCCTTCCCACCTCCATCCCCACTCCCTCCCCCCCTCCTCCCCAACTCCCTCCCCACCTCCCTCACCCCTCCTCCCCTAACTCCCCCCCCCCTCCCTCCTTCCCTCCATCCTCCCCCCCTCCCTCCACCCTTCCATCCCTCTCCCCCTCCCCCCTCCTTCCACCCTCCCTCCCCCCCTTCTGGTTACAAAGGAAACCCTACGGGGACGGGCCCAACGGGGAAAGAGGGGTACTGGGAAAAGGGGAGGTCCCCCTCCCTCCCCTTCCCCCCCTCCCCTCCCCCCTCCCCCTCCCCCTAACCCTCTCCCTCCCCCTCCCCTCCCCCCCTCCCCTCCTCCCTCCACACCTCCTCCTCCCTCCCCTCCCCTCCTCCCGGTTACAATGGAAACCCTACGAGGACGGGCCCAACGGGGAAAGAGGGGTACTGGGAAAAGGGGAGGTCCCCCTCCCTCCCCCCTTCCCCCATCCCATCCCCCCTCCCTCCCCTCTCCCTCCCTCCCGTTCCCCCTCCCCCCCTCCCCTCCTCCCTCCACACCTCTCTCCTCCCTCCCTCCCCTTCCCTCCCTCCCATCCTCCCAATGCTTGTTTGAGATGGGTGCTACATTGTTTCGAAAAGCACCACTAACAGATCGCAGTGAGAAGCACTATGTGACCGTGAATGTTTCAAAACAAGCACTTAAAAAGCACTTATCTTTTTTTAAAGTATTTTTTTTTATTGCAAGTCACTTAACATACACAGATCAGCATTGGGCCCCTATGCTCGTGGGCCACCGGGGCAAGTGTTTCGAAAAAAGCACTGAGAGTGTGTCTGGGGGAGAGAGAGAATGGGGGGGGGGGGGGGGTTCTGAGAATGGGGACTGGGGAGGGGGACAACAGGGGTCGTTGCGGAGGGGGCTTGGTGGTGGGGGAAAGAGGGGTACTGGGAAAAGGGGAGGTCCCACTTCCCCCCTCAACCCCTTCCTCCCCCCTCCTTCCCACCTCCATCCCCACTCCCTCCCCCCTCCCTCCCCCCTCAATCCCAACCTCCTTCACCACTCAGCCCCTAACTCCCCCCCTCCCTCCTTCCCTCCATCCCACCCTCCCCCACTCCCTCCCCCCTCCCTCCACCATTCCATCCCTCTCCCCCTCCCCCCTCCTTCCACCCCTCCCTCCCCTCCTCCCGGTTACAATGGAAACCCTACGAGGACGGGCCCAATGGGGAAAGAGGGGTACTGGGAAAATGGGAGGTTCCCCTCCCTCCCCCCTCACTCCCCCCCTTCCCTCCCTTCTCCCTCCCCCCCTCCCTCCCCCTCCCCTTCCCCCCCTCCCTCCCCTTCCCCCCTCCCCCCTCCCTCCCCCTCCCCCCTACCCCCTTCCCTCCCCTCTCCCTCCCCCCCTTCCCCCCTCCCCTCCCCCCTCCCTCCCCCTCCCCTCCCCCCTCCACACCTCCCTACTCCCTCCCTCGAAAAGCAACTGACAGAAGCACTAAGTAGCCGCGAATGTTTCAAAACCAGCTCTTAACCGCGAATGTTTTTTAAAAAAGCACTTAACCGCGAATGTTTCAAAACAAGCATTTAAAAAGCACTTTTTTTTAAAAAGTATTTTTTTTTATTCCAAGAGAATGGGGGGGGTCTGAGAATGGGGACTGGGGAGGGGGACAACAGGGGTCGTTGCGGTGGGGGCTTGGTGGTGGGAGAAAGAGGGGTACTCGGGAAAAGGGGAGGTCCCACTTCCCCCTCAACCTCTTCCTCCCCCCCTCCCTCCCACCTCCATCCCCACTCTCTCCCCCCTCAATCCCAACCTCCATCACCACTCAGCCCCTAACTCACCCCTCCCTCCTTCCCTCCATCCGACCCTCCCCCCACTCCCCTCCCCCCCTCCCTCCACCCTTCCACCCCTCTCCCCCTCCTTCCACCCCTCCCTCCCCCCCCTCCCGGTTACAATGGAAACCCTACGGGGACGGGCCCAACGGGGAAAGAGGGGTACTGGGAAAAGGGGAGTTCCCCTCCCCTCCCCTCCTCCCTCCCCTCCCCCCTACCCCTCTTCCCCCCTCCCCCCTCCCCTCCCCCCCCTCCCTCCCCCTCCCCTCCTCCCTCCACACCTCCCTCCACACCTCCCTCCTCCCTCCCTCCCCCCCTCCCGGTTACAATGGAACCCTACGAGGACGGGCCCAACGGGGAAAGAGGAGTACTGGGAAAAGGCGAGGTCCCCCTCCCTCCCCCCTTCCCCCTCCCCTCCCCCATCCCCTCTCCCTCCCCCTCCCTCCCCCTCCCTCCCCCCTCCCCCCTACCCCCCTCCCTCCCCTCCCCCCCTCCCTCCCCTCCCCTCCTCCCTCCACACCTCCCTCCTCCCTCCCTCCCCCTTCCCACCCTCCCCTCCTCCCGGTTACAATGGAAACCCTACGAGGACGGGCCCAACGGGGAAAGAGGGGTACTGGGAAAAGGGGAGGTCCCCCTCCCTCCCTCCCCCCTACCCACCTCCCTCCCCTCTCCCTCCCCCCCTTCCCTCCTCCCTTCCCCCCCTCCCCTCCCCCTCCCATCCCCCCTCCCTCCCCCCCTACCCCCCTCCCTCCCCTCTCCCTCCCCCCTCCCCTCCCCCCCTCCCTCCCCTCCTCCCTCCCCCTTCCCTCCCCCAACCCTCCCCCTTTCCTCCCCTCCCGGTTACAATGGAAACCCTACGAGGACGGGCCCAACGGTGCCCACTCGGTCTAGTATAATACTAAAACTCTGCGGTCCCAACATCCCGTATGTATATACGGAAGATTCCGTGTGTATATACGGAAGATTCCGAAGATTTCTGTCCATAACTTACAAACCCTACTCCTCCCTGAAGGTACACCAAAGCGCTACGATTTTTGTACCGCCATATTCACCATTAACATGGGCAACTATTGTAAGTACTTTCGTTCAAATTGAAGCTACCTTTTTAAAGCTAGAGAGATATTAAAGTTAAAATTTCTCATTTCTAACCCTTTTCTTGAAGGGGCTTCAGCGCGTGATGTCACAATGGCACCCGTGCACCAATGAGAGATCAGCTCGCGATGGACAAGCAGCTGCTATTGGGTGTTTACTACTTTAAATTTACATGATTTTTTTTCTGACCTTTTTTTTCAAGGTCTTCAGCTTGTGACGTCACAATGCTTGTGTGAGATGTTGCAACATTGTTGCGAAAAGCAACTGCCAGTTTTTTAAAGTTGTGCGAGTCACTTAACATACACAGATCAGCATGGGGCCCCTATTCCCTCCCTCCCCCCCTTCCCCCCCCAAACCCCCTTCCTCCCCACTCCTTCCCACCTCCATCTCCCCTCCCTCCCCCCCTTCCCCCCTCCCCTCCCCCCTCCCTCCCCCTCCCCCTCCACCCTCCACACCCTCCCTCCCTCCCCCTTCCCTCCCTCCCCTCCTCCCGGTTACAATTGAAACCCTACGAGGATGGGCCCAACGGAGAAAGAGGGGTACTGGGAAAAGGGGAGGTCCCCCTCCCTCCCCTTCCCCTCCCCTCCCCCCCTACCCCTCTCCCTCCCCCCTCACCCCACTTCCCCCCCTCCCCCCTCCCTCCCCCTCTCCCTCCCCCCTCCCCCCCCCCTTCCCCCCTCCCCTCCCCCCTCCCTCCCCCTCCCCTCCCTCCACACCTCCCTCCTCCCTCCCTCCCCATCCCCTCCCTCCCTCCCTCCCCCTTCCCTCCCTCCCCTCCTCCCGGTTACAATGGAAACCCTACGAGGACGGGCCCAACGGGGAAAGAGGGGTACTGGGAAAAGGGGAGGTCCCCCTCCCTCCCCCCTTCCCCATCCCATCCCCCCTCCGTCCCCTCTCCCGCCCCCTTCCCCCCCCTCCCCTTCCCCCTCCCTCCCCTCCTCCCTCCACACCTCCCTCCTCCCTCCCTCCCTCCCCTTCCCTCCCTCCCATCCTCCCAATGCTTGTGTGAGATGGTTGCAACATTGTTTCGAAAAGCAACTGACAGAAGCACTAAGTAGCCGCGAATGTTTCAAAACCAGCACTTAACCGCGAATGTTTTTTTAAAAAGCACTTAACCGCGAATGTTTCAAAACCAGCAATTAAAAAGCACTTATTTTTTTTAAAGTTTTTTTTTTTATTCCAAGAGAATGGGGGGGTCTGAGAATGGGGACTGGGGAGGGGGACAACAGGGGTCGTTGCGGTGGGGGCTTGGTGGTGGGGGAAAGAGGGGTACTGGGAAAAGGGGAGGTCCCCACTTCCCCCTCAACCTCTTCCTCCCCCCTCCTTCCCCACCTCCATCCCTACTCTCTCCCCCCTCAATCCCAACCTCCATCACCACTCAGCCCCTAACTCCCCCCCTCCCTCCTTCCCTCCATCCCACCCTCCCCCAATCCCTCCCCCCCTCCCTCCACCCTTCCATCCCTCTCCCCCTCCCCCCCTCCTTCCACCCTCCCTCCCCCCCCTCCCGGTTACAATGGAAACCCTACGGGGACGGGCCCAACGGGGAAAGAGGGGTACTGGGAAAAGAGGAGATCCCCCTCCCTCCCCTCCCCCCTACCCCCTTCCCCCCTCCCCTTCCCCCCTCCCCCTCCCTCCCCCTCCCCTCCTCCCTCCACACCTCCCTCCTCCCTCCCTCCCCCCCTCCCGGTTACAATGGAAACCCTATGAGGACGGGCCCAACGGGGAAAGAGGGGTACTGGGAAAAGGGGAGGTCCCCCTTCCCCCCTCAACCCCTTCATCTCCCCTCCTTCCCACCTCCATCCCCACTCCCTCCCCCCCCTCCTCCCCCTCCCTCCCCAACTCCCTCCCCCCTCCCCCCTAACTCCCCCCTCCCTCCTTCCCTCCATCCCTCCCTCCCCAATCCCTCCCCCCCCTCCCTCCACCCTTCCATCCCTCTCCCCCCTCCTTGAAACCCTACGAGGACGGGCCCAACGGGGAAAGAGGAGTACTGGGAAAAGGGGAGGTCCCCCCTCCCTCCCCCCCTTCCCCCTCCCCTCCCCCCTGCTCCCTCCCCCTCCCCCCTACCCCCTCCCTCCCCTCCCCCCTCCCTCCCCTCCCCTCCTCCTTCCACACCTCCCTCCTCCCTCCCTCCCCCTTCCCGCCCTCCCCTCCTCCCGGTTACAATGGAAACCCTACGAGGACGGGCCCAACGGGGAAAGAGGGGTACTGGGAAAAGGGGAGGTCCCCCTCCCTCCCTCCCTCCCCTCTCCCTCCCCCCTTCCCTCCTCCCTTCCCCCCCTCCCCTCCCCCTCCCATCCCCCCCTCTCCCCCCTCCCTCCCCCTAACCCCCTCCCTCCCTCCCTCCTCCCTCCCCCCTCCCCTCCCCCTCCCTCCCCTCCTCCCCTCCCCCTTCCCTCCCCAACCCTCCCCCTTTCTTCCCCTCCCGGTTACAATGGAAACCCTACGAGGACGGGCCCAACGGGCCCACTCGGTCTAGTCTATATACTACTAAAACTCTGCGGTCCAACATTCCGTGTGTATGTACGCAAACATTCCGTGTGTATGTACGGAAGATTCCGAAGATTTCTGTCCATAACTTACAAACCCTACTCCTCCCAGACGGTACACCAAAGCGCTACGATTTTTGTACCGCCATATTCACCATTAACATGGGCAACTATTGTAAGTACTTTCGTTCAAATTGAAGCTACCTTTTTAAAGCTAGAGAGATATTAAAGTTAAAATTTCTCATTTCTAACCCTTTTCTTGAAGGGGCTTCAGCGCGTGATGTCACAATGGCACCCGTGCACCAATGAGAGATCAGCTCGGTTTTAAATTTACATAATTTTTTTTCTGACCTTTTTTTTCAAGGTCTTCAGCTTGTGACGTCACAATGCTTGTGTGAGATGGTTTGCAACATTGTTGCGAAAAGCAACTGCCAGTTTTTTAAAGTTGTGCGAGGCACTTAGCATACACAGATCAGCATGGGGCCCCTATTCCCTCCCTCCCCCCCTCCTCCCCTCAACCCCTTCCTCCCCACTCCTTCCCACCTCCATCCCCACTCCCTCCCCCCCTCCTCCCCAACTCCCTCCCCACCTCCCTCACCCCTCCTCCCCTAACTCCCCCCCCCTCCCTCCTTCCCTCCATCCCTCCCCCCCTCCCTCCACCCTTCCATCCCTCTCCCCCTCCCCCCTCCTTCCACCCTCCCTCCCCCCCTTCTGGTTACAAAGGAAACCCTACGGGGACGGGCCCAACGGGGAAAGAGGGGTACTGGGAAAAGGGGAGGTCCCCCTCCCTCCCCTTACCCCCTCCCCCATCCCCGCTCCCCCCTAACCCTCTCCCTCCCCCTTCCCGCCTCCCCCCCTCCCCTCCTCCCTCCACACCTCCCTCCTCCCTCCCACCCCTCCTCCCGGTTACAATGGAAACCCTACGAGGACGGGCCCAACGGGGAAAGAGGGGTACTGGGAAAAGGGGAGGTCCCCCTCCCTCCCCCCCTTCCCCCATCCCATCCCCCCCTCCCTCCCCTCTCCCTCCCCCTTCCCCCCGTTCCCCCCCTCCCCTTCCCCCTCCCTCCCCTCCTCCCTCCACACCTCTCTCCTCCCTCCCTCCCCTTCCCTCCCTCCCCATCCTCCCAATGCTTGTTTGAGATGGGTGCTACATTGTTTCGAAAAGCACCACTAACAGATCGCAGTGAGAAGCACTAAATGACCGTGGTCGTGAGAAGCACTAAATGACCGCGAATGTAGCAAAAACAGCACTTTAAACCACTTTAAACCACTGTTTTCAAGTAGTCTTTTTTATTGCAAGTCACTTAACATACACAGATCAACATGGGGCCTCTATGCTCGTGGGCCACCGGGGCAAGTGTTGCGAAACAGCACTTGGAGTGTGTCTGGGGGAGAGAGAGAATGGGGGGGGGGGTCTGAGAATGGGGACTGGGGAGGGGGACAACAGGGGTCGTTGCGGAGGGGGCTTGGTGGTGGGGGAAAGAGGGGTACTGGGAAAATGGGAGGTCCCCCTTCACCCCTCAACCCCTTCCTTCCCACCTCCATCCCCACTCCCTCCCCCCCTCCTCCCCCTCCCTCCCCAACTCCCTCCCCCTCCCTCCCCACCTCCCTCAAACCTCCCCCCTAACTCCCCCCCTCCATCCCTCCCTCCCCCAATCCATCCACCCTTCCATCCCTCTCCCCCTCCCCCCTCCTTCCACCCTCCCTCCCCCCTCCCGGTTACAATAGAAACCCTATGAGGACGGGCCCAACGGGGAAAGAGGGGTACTGGGAAAAGGGGAGGTCCCCCTTCCCCCCTCAACCCCTTCATCCCCCCTCCTTCCCACCTCCATCCCCACTCCCTCCCCCCCTCCTCCCCCTCCCTCCCCAACTTCCTCCCCCCTCCCTCCCCCCTCCCCCCTAACTCCGCCCTCCCTCCATCCCTCCCTCCCCAATCCCTCCTTCCCTCCCTCCACCCTTCCATCCCTCTCCCCCCTCCTTCCACCCTCCCTCCCCCCCTCCCGGTTACAATTGAAACCCTACGAGGACGGGCCCAACGGGGAAAGAGGAGTACTGGGAAAAGGGGAGGTCCCCCTCCCTCCCCCCTCCCTCCCCCCTTCCCCCATCCCATCCCCCCTCCCTCCCCTCTCCCTCCCCCTTCCCCCCTTCCCCCCTCCCCCCCTCCCCCCTCCCTCCCCTCCCCTCCTCCCTCCACACCTCCCTCCTCCCTCCCTCCCCCTTCCCGCCCTCCCCTCCTCCCGGTTACAATGGAAACCCTACGAGGACGGGCCCAACGGGGAAAGAGGGGTACTGGGAAAAGGGGAGGTCCCCCTCCCTCCCTCCCCCCTACCCACCTCCCTCCCCTCTCCCTCCCCCTTCCCTCCTCCCTACCCCCCTCCCCTCCCCCCTCCCATCCCCCCCTCTCCCCCCTCCCTCCCCCTACCCCCCTCCCTCCCCTCTCCCTCCCCCTCCCCTCCCCCCCTCCCTCCCCTCCTCCCTCCCCCTTCCCTCCCCCAACCCTCCCCCTTTCCTCCCCTCCCGGTTACAATGGAAACCCTACGAGGACGGGCCCAACGGGCCCACTCGGTCTAGTATAATACTAAAACTCTGCGGTCCAACATTCCGTATGTATATACGGAAGATTCCGTATGTATATACGGAAGATTCCGAAGATTTCTGTCCATAACTTACAAACCCTGCTCCTCCCAGACGGTACACCAAAGCGCTACGATTTTTGTACTGCCGTATTCACCATTGACATGGGCAACTATTGTAAGTACTTTCGTTCAAATTGAAGCTACCTTTTTAAAGCTAGAGAGATATTAAAGTTTAAATTTTCATTTCTAACACTTTTCTTGAAGGGGCCAAACCCTACTCCTCCCAGACGGTACACCAAAGCGCTACGATTTTTGTACCGCCGTATTCACCATTAACATGGGCAACTATTGTAAGTACTTTCGTTCAAATTGAAGCTACCTTTTTAAAGCTAGAGAGATATTAAAGTATAAATTTTCATTTCTAACCCTTTTCTTGAAGGGGCTTCAGTGCGTGATGTCACAATGGCACCCGTGCACCAATGAGAGATCAGCTCGGTTTTAAATTTACATCTTCAGCTTGTGACGTCACAATGCTTGTGTGAGATTGTTGCAACATTGTTGCGAAAAGCAACTGCCAGTTTTTTAAAGTTGTGCAAGTCACTTAACATACACAGATCAGCATGGGGCCCCTATTCCCTCCCTCCCCCCCTTCCCCCCTCAACCCCTTCCTCCCCACTCCTTCCCACCTCCATCCCCACTCCCTCCTCCCCTCCTCCCCAACTCCCTCCCCACCTCCCTCACCCCTCCTCCCCTAACTCCCCCCCCTCCCTCCTTCCCTCCATCCTCCCCCCCTCCCTCCACCCTTCCATCCCCCTCCCCCTCCCCCCTCCTTCCACCCTCCCTCCCCCCCTTCTGGTTACAAAGGAAACCCTACGGGGACGGGCCCAACGGGGAAAGAGGGGTACTGGGAAAAGGGGAGGTCCCCCCTCCCTCCCCTTCCCCCTCCCCTCCCCCCTCCCCCTCCCCCCTAACCCTCTCCCTCCCCCTCCCCTCCCCCCCTCCCCTCCTCCCTCCACACCTCCTCCTCCCTCCCTCCCCTCCTCCCGGTTACAATGGAAACCCTACGAGGACGGGCCCAACGGGGAAAGAGGGGTACTGGGAAAAGGGGAGGTCCCCCTCCCTCCCCCCTTCCCCATCCCATCCCCCCTCCCTCCCCTCTCCCTCCCCCCCGTTCCCCCTCCCCTTCCCCCCTCCCTCCACACCTCTCTCCTCCCTCCCTCCCCATCCCTCCCTCCCATCCTCCCAATGCTTGTTTGGGATGGGTGCTACATTGTTTCGAAAAGCACCACTAACAGATCGCAGTGAGAAGCACTATGTGACCGTGAATGTTTCAAAACAAGCACTTAAAAAGCACTTATCTTTTTTTAAAGTATTTTTTTAAATTGCAAGTCACTTATCATACACAGATCAGCATTGGGCCCCTATGCTCGTGGGCCACCGGGGCAAGTGTTTCGAAAAAAGCGCTGAGAGTGTGTCTGGGGGAGAGAGAGAATGGGGGGGGGGGGGGGTCTGAGAATGGGGACTGGGGAGGGGGACAACAGGGGTCGTTGCGGAGGGGGCTTGGTGGTGGGGGAAAGAGGGGTACTGGGAAAAGGGGAGGTCCCACTTCCCCCCTCAACCCCTTCCTCCCCCCTCCTTCTCACCTCCATCCCCACTCCCTCCCCCCTCCCTCCCCCCTCAATCCCAACCTCCTTCACCACTCAGCCCCTAACTCCCCCCCTCCCTCCTTCCCTCCATCCCACCCTCCCCCACTCCCTCCCCCCTCCCTCCACCATTCCATCCCTCTCCCCCTCCCCCCTCCTTCCACCCTCCCTCCCCTCCTCCCGGTTACAATGGAAACCCTACGAGGACGGGCCCAATGGGGAAAGAGGGGTACTGGGAAAATGGGAGGTTCCCCTCCCTCCCCCCTCACTCCCCCCTCCCTCCCTTCTCCCTCCCCCCCTCCCTCCCCCTCCCCTTCCCCCCTCCCTCCCCTTCCCCCCTCCCCCCTCCCTCCCCCTCCCCCCTACCCCCTTCCCTCCCCTCTCCCTCCCCCCCTTCCCCCCTCCCCTCCCCCCTCCCTCCCCCTCCCCTCCCCCCTCCACACCTCCCTACTCCCTCCCTCGAAAAGCAACTGACAGAAGCACTAAGTAGCCGCGAATGTTTCAAAACCAGCACTTAACCGCGAATGTTTTTTAAAAAAGCACTTAACCGCGAATGTTTCAAAACAAGCAATTAAAAAGCACTTTTTTAAAAAAAGTTTTTTTTTTTATTCCAAGAGAATGGGGGGGGGTCTGAGAATGGGGACTGGGGAGGGGGACAACAGGGGTCGTTGCGGTGGGGGCTTGGTGGTGGGAGAAAGAGGGGTACTTGGAAAAGGGGAGGTCCCACTTCCCCCTCAACCTCTTCCTCCCCCCTCCTTCCCACCTCCATCCCCACTCTCTCCCCCTCAATCCCAACCTCCATCACCACTCAGCCCCTAACTCACCCCTCCCTCCTTCCCTCCATCCGACCCTCCCCCACTCCCTCCCCCCCTCCCTCCACCCTTCCACCCCTCTCCCCCTCCTACCACCCTCCCTCCCCCCCTCCCGGTTACAATGGAAACCCTACGGGGACGGGCCCAACGGGGAAAGAGGGGTACTGGGAAAAGGGGAGTTCCCCTCCCTCCCCTCCTCCCTCCCCTCCCCCCCTACCCCTCTTCCCCCCTCCCCCCTCCCCTCCCCCCCCTCCCTCCCCCTCCCCTCCTCCCTCCACACCTCCCTCCACACCTCCCTCCTCCCTCCCTCCCCCCCTCCCGGTTACAATGGAAACCCTACGAGGACGGGCCCAACGGGGAAAGAGGAGTACTGGGAAAAGGGGAGGTCCCCCTCCCTCCCCCCTTCCCCCTCCCCTCCCCCATCCCCTCTCCCTCCCCCTCCCTCCCCCTCCCCCCTAACCCCCTCCCTCCCCTCCCCCCTCCCTCCCCTCCCCTCCTCCCTCCACACCTCCCTCCTCCCTCCCTCCCCCTTCCCGCCCTCCCCTCCTCCCGGTTACAATGGAAACCCTACGAGGACGGGCCCAACCGGGAAAGAGGGGTACTGGGAAAAGGGGAGGTCCCCCTCCCTCCCTCCCCCCCTACCCACCTCCCTCCCCTCCCCCTCCCCCCCTTCCCTCCTCCCTTCCCCCCTCCCCTCCCCCCTCCCATCCCCCCCTCTCCCCACTCCCTCCCCCCTACCCCCCTCCCTCCCCTCTCCCTACCCCCCTCCCCTCCCCCCCTCCCTCCCCTCCTCCCTCCCCCTTCCCTCCCCCAACCCTCCCCCTTTCCTCCCCTCCTGGTTACAATGGAAACCCTACGAGGACGGGCCCAACGGGCCCACTCGGTCTAGTCTATCTATCTATATACTACTAAAACTCTGCGGTCCAACATTCCGTATGTATATACGGAAGATTCCGTATGTTTGTACGGAAGATTCCGAAGATTTCTGTCCATAACTTACAAACCCTACTCCTCCCAGACGGTACACCAAAGCGCTATGATTTTTGTACCGCCATATTCACCATTAACATGGGCAACTATTGTAAGTACTTTCGTTCAAATTGAAGCTACCTTTTTAAAGCTAGAGAGATATTAAAGTTAAAATTTCTCATTTCTAACCCTTTTCTTGAAGGGGCTTCAGCTCGTGATGTCACAATGGCACCCGTGCACCAATGAGAGATCAGCTCGGTTTTAAATTTACATCTTCAGCTTGTGACGTCACAATGCTTGTGTGAGATTGTTGCAACATTGTTGCGAAAAGCAACTGCCAGTTTTTTAAAGTTGTGCAAGTCACTTAACATACACAGATCAGCATGGGGCCCCTATTCCCTCCCTCCCCCCCTTCCCCCCTCAACCCCTTCCTCCCCACTCCTTCCCACCTCCATCCCCACTCCCTCCCCCCCCTATTCCCTCCCTCCCCCCCTTCCCCCCTCAACCCCTTCCTCCCCCCTCCTTCCCACCTCCATCCCCACTCCCATCGCCACTCCCTCCCCCCCTCCCTCCCCTCAATCCCAACCTCCATCACCACTCAGCCCCTAACTCCCCCCCTCCCTCCTTCCCTCCATCCCACCCTCCCCCACTCCCTCCCCCCTCCCTCCACCATTCCATCCCTCTCCCCCTCCCCCTCCTTCCACCCTCCCTCCCCCCCTCCCGGTTACAACGGAAACCCTACGGGTGGGGCCCAACGGGGAAAGAGGGGTACTGGGAAAAGGGGAGATCCCCCTCCCTCCCCTCCCCCCTACCCGCTCCCCCCTACCCGCTCCCCCCTTCCCTCCCCCCTCCCCTTCCCCCCTCCCCTTCCCCCTCCCTCCCCCTCCCCTTCCCCCTCCCTCCCCCTCCCCTCCTCCCTCCACACCTCCCTCCACACCTCCCTCCCCCCTCCCTCCCGGTTACAATGGAAACCCTACGAGGACGGGCCCAACGGGGAAAGAGGGGTACTGGGAAAAGGGGAGGTCCCCCTTCCCCCCTCAACCCCTTCATCCCCCCTCCTTCCCACCTCCATCCCCACTCCCTCCCCCCCTCCTCCCCCTCCCTCCCCCCTCCCTCCCCTCTAACTCCCCCCCTCCCTCCTTCCCTCCATCCCTCCCTCCCCCAATCCCTCCCTCCCTCCACCCTTCCATCCCTCTCCCCCTCCCCCCTCCTTCCACCCTCCCTCCCTCCTCCCCGTTACAATGGAAACCCTACGAGGACGGGCCCAATGGGAAAGAGGGGTACTGGGAAAAGGGGAGGTCCCCCTCACTACCCCCTTCCCCCACCCCTCCCCCCTTCCCCTCCCTCCCCCTCCCCCCTACCCCCCTCCCTCCCCTCCCCCTCCCTCCCCTCCCCTCCTGCCTCCACACCTCCCTCCTTCGCTCCCCCTTCCCTCCCTCCCCTCCTCCCGGTTACAATGGATACCCTACGAGGACGGGCCCAACGGGGAAAGTGGGGTACTGGGAAAAGGGGAGATCCCCCTCCCTCCCCCTTCCCCCCTCCCCTCCCCCTCCCTCCCCCTTACCTCCCCCCCTACCCCCTCCCTCCCCTCTCCCTCCCTCCTCCCCCCTTCCCCCCTCCCCCCCTCCCCTCCCCCTCCCCCCCTCCCCTCCCCCTCCCCTCCCCTCCTCCCTCCACACCTCCCTCCTCCCTCCCTCCCCCTTCCCTCCCTCCCCTCCTCCCGGTTACAATGGAAACCCTACGAGGACGGGCCCAATGGGGAAAGAGGGGTACTGGGAAAATGGGCGGTTCCCCTCCCTCCCCCTCACTCCCCCCCTCCCTCCCTTCTCCCTCCCCCCTCCCTCCCCCTCCCCTTCCCCCTCCCTCCCCTTCCCCCCTCCCTCCCTCTCCCCCCTCCCTCCCCCTCCCCCCTACCCCCTTCCCTCCCCTCTCCCTCCCCCCCTTCCCCTCTCCCCTCCCCCCCTCCCTCCCCCCCCCTCCCCCCTCCACACCTCCCTACTCCCTCCCTCGAAAAGCAACTGACAGAAGCACTAAGTGGCCGCGAATGTTTCAAAACCAGCACTTAACCGCGAATGTTTCAAAACAAGCAATTAAAAAGCACTTATTTTTTTAAAGCATTTTTTTTTATTCCAAGAGAATGGGGGGTGGTCTGAGAATGGGGACTGGGTAGGGGGACAACAGGGGTCGTTGCGGTGGGGGCTTGGTGGTGGGGGAAAGAGGGGTACTGGGAAAAGGGGAGGTCCCACTTCCCCCTCAACCTCTTCCTCCCCCCTCCTTCCCACCTCCATCCCCACTCTCTCCCCCCTCAATCTCAACCTCCATCACCACTCAGCCCCTAACTCACCCCTCCCTCCTTCCCTCCATCCGACCCTCCCCCACTCCCTCCCCCCATCCCTCCACCCTTCCACCCCTCTCCCCCTCCCCCCTCCTTCCACCCTCCCTCCCCCCCTCCCGGTTACAATGGAAACCCTACGGGGACGGGCCCAACGGGGAAAGAGGGGTACTGGGAAAAGGGGAGTTCCCCCTCCCTCCCCTCCCCCCTACCCTTCTTCCCCCTCCCCCTCCCCTCCCTCCCTCCCCTCCTCCCTCCACACCTCCCTCCACACCTCCCTTCTCCCTCCCTCCCCCCCTCCCGGTTACAATGGAAACCCTACGAGAACGGGCCCAACGGGGAAAGAGGAGTACTGGGAAAAGGGGAGGTCCCCCTCCCTCCCCCCTTCCCCTTCCCCCTCCACTCTCCCTCCCCCTCCCTCCCCCTCCCCCCTACCCCCCTCCCTCCCCTCCCCCCTCCCCGTTACAATGGAAACCCTACGGGGACGGGCCCAATGGGGAAAGAGGGGTACTGGGAAAAGGGGAGGTCCCCCTCCCTCCCCCCCTTCCCCCCTCCACTCCACCCTCCCCTCCCCCCCTCCCTCCCCCTCCCCTGCTCCCTCCACACCTCCCTCCTCCCTCCCTCCCTCTTCCCTCCCTCCCATCCTCCCAGTTACAATGGAAACCCTACGAGGACGGGCCCAACGGGCCCACTCGGTCTAGTATACTACTAAAACTCTGCGGTCCAACATTCCGTATGTATATACGGAAGATTCCGTATGTTTGTACGGAAGATTCCGAAGATTTCTGTCCATAACTTACAAACCCTACTCCTCCCAGACGGTACACCAAAGCGCTACGATTTTTGTACCGCCATATTCACCATTAACATGGGCAACTATTGTAAGTACTTTCGTTCAAATTGAAGCTACCTTTTTAAAGCTAGAGAGATATTAAAGTTAAAATTTCTCATTTCTAACCCTTTTCTTGAAGGGGCTTCAGCGCGTGATGTCACAATGGCACCCGTGCACCAATGAGAGATCAGCTCGGTTTTAAATTTACATAATTTTTTTTCTGACCTTTTTTTTCAAGGTCTTCAGCTTGTGACGTCACAATGCTTGTGTGAGATGGTTTGCAACATTGTTGCGAAAAGCAACTGCCAGTTTTTTAAAGTTGTGCGAGTCACTTAACATACACAGATCAGCATGGGGCCCCTATTCCCTCCCTCCCCCCCTTCCCCCCTCAACCCCTTCCTCCCCACTCCTTCCCACCTCCATCCCCACTCCCTCCCCCACTCCTCCCCAACTCCCTCCCCACCTCCCTCACCCCTCCTCCCCTAACTCCCCCCCCTCCCTCCTTCCCTCCATCCCTCCCCCCCTCCCTCCACCCTTCCATCCCTCTCCCCCTCCCCCCTCCTTCCACCCTCCCTCACCCCCTTCTGGTTACAAAGGAAACCCTACGGGGACGGGCCCAACGGGGAAAGAGGGGTACTGGGAAAAGGGGAGGTCCCCCTCCCTCCCCTTACCCCATCCCCCTCCCCCCTAACCCTCTCCCTCCCCCTTCCCCCCTCCCCTCCCCCCTCCCCTCCTCCCTCCACACCTCCCTCCCTCCCCTCCTCCCGGTTACAATGGAAACCCTACGAGGACGGGCCCAACGGGGAAAGAGGGGTACTGGGAAAAGGGGAGGTCCCCCTCCCTCCCCCCTTCCCCCATCCCATCCCCCCTCCCTCCCCTCTCCCTCCCCCTTCCCCCCGTTCCCCCCTCCCCTTCCCCCTCCCTCCCCTCCTCCCTCCACACCTCTTTCGTCCCTCCCTCCCCTTCCGTCCCTCCCATCCTCCCAATGCTTGTTTGAGATGGGTGCTACATTGTTTCGAAAAGCACCACTAACAGATCGCAGTGAGAAGCACTAAATGACCGTGGTCGTGAGAAGCACTAAATGACCGCGAATGTAGCAAAAACAGCACTTTAAACCACTTTAAACCACTGTTTTCAAGTAGTCTTTTTTATTGCAAGTCACTTAACATACACAGATCAACATGGGGCCTCTATGCTCGTGGGCCACCGGGGCAAGTGTTGCGAAACAGCACTTGGAGTGTGTCTGGGGGAGAGAGAGAATGGGGGGGGGGTCTGAGAATGGGGACTGGGGAGGGGGACAACAGGGGTCGTTGCGGAGGGGGCTTGGTGGTGGGGGAAAGAGGGGTACTGGGAAAATGGGAGGTCCCCCTTCACCCCTCAACCCCTTCCTTCCCACCTCCATCCCCACTCCCTCCCCCCCTCCTCCCCCTCCCTCCCCAACTCCCTCCCCCTCCCTCCCCACCTCCCTCAAACCTCCCCCCTATCTCCCCCCCTCCCTCCTTCCCTCCATCCCTCCCTCCCCCAATCAATCCACCCTTCCATCCCTCTCCCCCTCCCCCCTCCTTCCATCCTCCCTCCCCCCTCCCGGTTACAATAGAAACCCTACGGGGACGGGCCCAACGGGGAAAGAGGGGTACTGGGAAAAGGGGAGGTCCCCCTCCCTCCCCTCCCCCCTACCCCATCCCCCCTTCCCCCTCCCCTTCCCCCCTCCCCTCCCCCCCTCCCCTCCTCCCTCCACACCTCCCTCCACACCTCCCTCCCCCCCTCCCGGTTACAATGGAAACCCTATGAGGACGGGCCCAACGGGGAAAGAGGGGTACTGGGAAAAGGGGAGGTCCCCCTTCCCCCCTCAACCCCTTCATCCCCCCTCCTTCCCACCTCCATCCCCACTCCCTCCCCCCCTCCTCCCCCTCCCTCCCCAACTCCCTCCCCCCTCCCCCCTAACTCCCCCCTCCCTCCATCCCTCCCTCCCCAATCCCTCCCCCCCTCCCTCCACCCTTCCATCCCTCTCCACCCTCCCTCCCCCCCTCCCGGTTACAATTGAAACCCTACGAGGACGGGCCCAACGGGGAAAGAGGAGTACTGGGAAAAGGGGAGGTCCCCCTCCCTCCCCCCTTCCCCCATCCCATCCCCCCTCCCTCCCCTCTCCCTCTCCCTCCCCCTTCCCCCCTTCCCCCCTCCCCTTCCCCCCTCCCCCCTCCCTCCCCTCCCCTCCTCCATCCACACCTCCCTCCTCCCTCCCTCCCCCTTCCCGCCCTCCCCTCCTCCCGGTTACAATGGAAACCCTACGAGGACGGGCCCAACGGGGAAAGAGGGGTACTGGGAAAAGGGGAGGTCCCCCTCCCTCCCTCCCCCCTACCCACCTCCCTCCCCTCTCCCTCCCCCCCTTCCCTCCTCCCTCCCCCCCTCCCCTCCCCCTCCCATCCCCCCCTCTCCCCCTCCCTCCCCCCTACCCCCTCCCTCCCCTCTCCCTCCCCCTCCCCTCCCCCCCTCCCTCCCCTCCTCCCTCCCCCTTCCCTCCCCCAACCCTCCCCCTTTCCTCCCCTCCCGGTTACAATGGAAACCCTACGAGGACGGGCCCAACGGGCCCACTCGGTCTAGTATACTACTAAAACTCTGCGGTCCAACATTCCGGATGTATATGTGTATGTACGGAAGATTCCGAAGAGTTTCTGTCCATAACTTACAAACCCTACTCCTCCCTGAAGTTACACCAAAGCGCTACGATTTTTGTACCGCCATATTCACCATTAACCTGGGCAACTATTGTAAGTACTTTCGTTCAAATTGAAGCTACCTTTTTAAAGCTAGAGAGATATTAAAGTTTAAATTTTCATTTCTAACCCTTTTCTTGAAGGGGCTTCAGCGCGTGATGTCACAATGGCACCCGTGCACCAATGAGAGATCAGCTCGCGATGGACAAGCGGCTGCTATTGGGTGTTTACTACTTTAAATTTACATGATTTTTTTTCTGACCTTTTTTTTCAAGGTCTTCAGCTTGTGACGTCACAATGCTTGTGTGAGATGTTGCAACATTGTTGCGAAAAGCAACTGCCAGTTTTTTAAAGTTGTGCGAGTCACTTAACATACACAGATCAGCATGGGGCCCCTATTCCCTCCCTCCCCCCCCTTCCCCCCTCAACCCCTTCCTCCCCACTCCTTCCCACCTCCAACCCCCCTCCCTCCCCCCCTTCCCCCCTCCCCTCCCCTCTCCCTCCCCCTCCCCTCCACCCTCCACACCTCCCTCCCTCCCCCTTCCCTCCCTCCCCTCCTCCCGGTTACAATGGAAACCCTACGAGGATGGGCCCAACGGAGAAAGAGGGGTACTGGGAAAAGGGGAGGTCCCCCTCCCTCCCCTTCCCCTCCCCCCCCTACCCCTCTCCCTCCCCCCTCACCCCCCTTCCCCCTCCCCCCTCCCTCCCCCTCTCCCTCCCCCTCCCCCCCTTCCCCCCCTCCCCTCCCCCCTCCCTCCCCCTCCCCTCCCTCCACACCTCCCTCCTCCCTCCCCCTTCCCTCCCTCCCCTCCTCCCGGTTACAATGGAAACCCTACGAGGATGGGCCCAACGGGGAAAGAGGGGTACTGGGAAAAGGGGAGGTCCCCCTCCCTCCCCCCTTCCCCGTCCCATCCCCCCTCCCTCCCCTCTCCCGCCCCCTTCCCCCCCTCCCCTTCCCCCCTCCCTCCCCTCCTCCCTCCACTCCTCCCTCCCTCCCCTTCCCTCCCTCCCTCCCCTTCCCTCCCTCCCATCCTCCCAATGCTTGTGTGAGATGGTTGCAACATTGTTTCGAAAAGCAACTGACAGAAGCACTAAGTAGCCGCGAATGTTTCAAAACCAGCACTTAACCGCGAATGTTTTTTTAAAAAGGACTTAACCGCGAATGTTTCAAAACAAGCAATTAAAAAGCACTTATTTTTTTTAAAGTATTTTTTTTTATTCCAAGAGAATGGGGGGGGGGGTCTGAGAATGGGGACTGGGGAGGGGGACAACAGGGGTCGTTGCGGTGGGGGCTTGGTGGTGGGGGAAAGAGGGGTACTGGGAAAAGGGGAGGTCCCACTTACCCCTCAACCTCTTCCTCCCCCCTCCTTCCCACCTCCATCCCCACTCTCTCCCCCCTCAATCCCAACCTCCATCACCACTCAGCCCCTAACTCCCCCCCTCCCTCCTTCCCTCCATCCCACCCTCCCCCAATCCCTCCCCCCTCCCTCCACCCTTCCATCCCTCTCCCCCTCCCCCCTCCTTCCACCCTCCCTCCCCCCCTCCCGGTTACAATGGAAACCCTACGGGGACGGGCCCAACGGGGAAAGAGGGGTACTGGGAAAAGAGGAGATCCCCCTCCCCCCTACCCCCTTCCCCCCTCCCCTTCCCCCTCCCCTCCCCCCCTCCCTCCCCCTCCCCTCCTCCCTCCACACCTCCCTCCCTCCCCCCCTCCCGGTTACAATGGAAACCCTATGAGGACGGGCCCAACGGGGAAAGAGGGGTACTGGGAAAAGGGGAGGTCCCCCTTCCCCCCTCAACCCCTTCATCCCCCCTCCTTCCCACCTCCATCCCCACTCCCTCCCCTCCTCCTCCCTCCCCAACTCCCTCCCCCCTCCCCCCTAACTCCCCCCTCCCTCCATCCCTCCCTCCCAATCCCTCCCCCCCTCCCTCCACCCTTCCATCCCTCTCCCCCTTCCTTGAAACCCTACGAGGACGGGCCCAACGGGGAAAGAGGAGTACTGGGAAAAGGGGAGGTCCCCCTCCCTCCCTCCCTCCCCCCTACCCACCTCCCTCCCCTCTCCCTCCCCCCCTTCCCTCCTCCCTTCCCCCCTCCCCTCCCCCCTCCCATCCCCCCTCTCCCCCCTCCCTCCCCCTACCCCCCTCCCTCCCCTCCTCCCTCCCCCTTCCCTCCCCCAACCCTCCCCCTTTCCTCCCCTCCCGGTTACAATGGAAACCCTACGAGGACGGGCCCAACGGGCCCACTCGGTCTAGTCTATCTATCTATCTATATACTACTAAAACTCTGCGGTCCAACATTCCGTATGTATTTACGGAAGATTCCGTATGTTTGTACGGAAGATTCCGAAGATTTCTGTCCATAACTTACAAACCCTACTCCTCCCAGACGGTACACCAAAGCGCTACGATTTTTGTACCGCCATATTCACCATTAACATGGGCAACTATTGTAAGTACTTTCGTTCAAATTGAAGCTACCTTTTTAAAGCTAGAGAAATATTAAAGTTTAAATTTTCATTTCTAACACTTTTCTTGAAGGGGCCAAACCCTACTCCTCCCAGACGGTACACCAAAGCGCTACGATTTTTGTACCGCCGTATTCACCATTAACATGGGCAACTATTGTAAGTACTTTCGTTCAAATTGAAGCTACCTTTTTAAAGCTAGAGAGATATTAAAGTTTAAATTTTTCATTTCTAACCCTTTTCTTGAAGGGGCTTCAGCGCGTGATGTCACAATGGCACCCGTGCACCAATGAGAGATCAGCTCGCGATGGACAAGCGGCTGCTATTGGGTGTTTACTACTTTAAATTTACATAATTTTTTTTCTGACCTTTTTTTTCAAGGTCTTCAGCTTGTGACGTCACAATGCTTGTGTGAGATGGTTGCAACATTGTTGCGAAAAGCAACTGCCAGTTTTTTAAAGTTGTGCGAGTCACTTAACATACACAGATCAGCATGGGGCCACTATTACCTCCCTCCCCCCCCCTTCCCCCCTCAACCCCTTCCTCCCCACTCCTTCCCACCTCCACCCCCCCCTCCCTCCCCCCCTTCCCCCCCTCCCCTCCCCCCTCCCTCCCCCTCCACACCTCCCTCCCTCCCCTTCCCTCCCTCCCCTCCTCCCGGTTACAATGGAAACCCTACGAGGATGGGCCCAACGGGGAAAGAGGGGTACTGGGAAAAGGGGAGGTCCCCCTCCCTCCCCTTCCCCCTCCCCTCCCTCCCTCCCTACCCCTCTCCCTCCCCCCTCCCCCCCCTCCCTCCCCCTCTCCCTCCCCCCTCCCCCCCTTCCCCCCTCCCCTCCCCCCTCCCTCCCCCTCCCCTCCCTCCACACCTCCCTCCTCCCTCCCTCCCCCTTCCCTCCTCCCCTCCTCCCGGTTACAATGGAAACCCTACGAGGACGGGCCCAACGGGGAAAGAGGGGTACTGGGAAAAGGGGAGGTCCCCCTCACTCCCCCCTTCCCCATCCCATCCCCCCTCCCTCCCCTCTCCCGCCCCCTTCCCCCCCTCCCCTTCCCCCCTCCCTCCCCTCCTCCCTCCACACCCTCCCTCCTCCCTCCCCTCCCCTTCCCTCCCTCCCATCCTCCCAATGCTTGTGTGAGATGGTTGCAACATTGTTTCGAAAAGCAGCTGACAGAAGCACTAAGTAGCCGCGAATGTTTCAAAACCAGCACTTAACCGCGAATGTTTTTTAAAAAAGCACTTAACCGCGAATGTTTCAAAACAAGCAATTAAAAAGCACTTATTTTTTTTTAAGTGTTTTTTTTTATTCCAAGAGAATGGGGGGGGTCTGAGAATGGGGACTGGGGAGGGGGACAACAGGGGTCGTTGCGGTGGGGGCTTGGTGGTGGGGGAAAGACGGGTACTGGGAAAAGGGGAGGTCCCACTTCCCCCCTCAACCTCTTCCTCCCCCCTCCTTCCCACCTCCATCCCCACTCTCTCCCCCCTCAATCCCAACCTCCATCACCACTCAGCCCCTAACTCACCCCTCCCTCCTTCCCTCCCTCCTTCCCTCCATCCGACCCTCCCCCACTCCCTCCACCCTTCCACCCCTCTCCCCCTCCTTCCACCCTCCCTCCCCCCCTCCCGGTTATAATGGAAACCCTACGGGGATGGGCCCAACGGGGAAAGAGGGGTACTGGGAAAAGGGGAGGTCCCCTCCCTCCCCCCTCCCTCCCCCCTTCCCCCTCCCCTCCCCCCTCCCCTCTCCCTCCCCCTCCCTCCCCCTCCCTCCCCCTCCCCCCTACCCCCCTCCCTCCCCTCCCCTCCTCCCTCCACACCTCCCTCCACACCTCCCTCCTCCCTCCCTCCCCCCCTCCCGGTTACAATGGAAACCCTACGAGGACGGGCCCAACGGGGAAAGAGGAGTACTGGGAAAAGGGGAGGTCCCCCTCCCTCCCCCCTTCCCCTCCCCTCCCCCATCCCCTCTCCCTCCCCCTCCACCCTACCCCCTCCCTCCCCTCCCCCCTCCCCTCCCCTCCTCCCTCCACACCTCCCTCCTCCCTCCCTCCCCCTTCCCGCCCTCCCCTCCTCCCGGTTACAATGGAAACCCTACGAGGACGGGCCCAACGGGGAAAGAGGGGTACTGGGAAAAGGGGAGGTCCCCCTCCCTCCCTCCCCCCTACCCACCTCCCTCCCCTCTCCCTCCCCCCCTTCCCTCCTCCCTTCCCCCCTCCCCTCCCCCCTCCCATCCCCCCCTCTCCCCCTCCCTCCCCCCTACCCCCCTCCCTCCCCTCTCCCTCCCCCCTCCCCCCCTCCCCTCCCCCCTCCCTCCCCTCCCTCCCCCCTTCCCCCTCCCCTCCCCCCTCCCCTCTCCCTCCCCCTCCCTCCCCCTCCCTCCCCCTCCCTCCCCCTCCCCCCTACCCCCCTCCCTCCCCTCCCCTCCTCCCTCCACACCTCCCTCCACACCTCCCTCCTCCCTCCCTCCCCCCCTCCCGGTTACAATGGAAACCCTACGAGGACGGGCCCAACGGGGAAAGAGGAGTACTGGGAAAAGGGGAGGTCCCCCTCCCTCCCCCCTTCCCCTCCCCTCCCCCATCCCCTCTCCCTCCCCCTCCCTCCCCCTCCCCCCTACCCCCCTCCCTCCCCTCCCCCCTCCCTCCCCTCCCCTCCTCCCTCCACACCTCCCTCCTCCCTCCCTCCCCCTTCCCGCCCTCCCCTCCTCCCGGTTACAATGGAAACCCTACGAGGACGGGCCCTACGGGGAAAGAGGGGTACTGGGAAAAGGGGAGGTCCCCCTCCCTCCCTCCCCCCTACCCACCTCCCTCCCCTCTCCCTCCCCCCTTCCCTCCTCCCTTCCCCCCTCCCCTCCCCCCTCCCATCCCCCCCTCTCCCCCTCCCTCCCCCCTACCCCCCTCCCTCCCCTCTCCCTCCCCCCTCCCCCCCTCCCCTCCCCCCCTCCCTCCCCTCCTCCCTCCCCCTTCCCTCCCCCAACCCTCCCCCTTTCCTCCCCTCCCGGTTACAATGGAAACCCTACGAGGACGGGCCCAACGGGCCCACTCGGTCTAGTATACTACTAAAACTCTGCGGTCCAACATTCCGTATGTATATACGGAAGATTCCGTATGTTTGTACGGAAGATTCCGAAGATTTCTGTCCATAACTTACAAACCCTACTCCTCCCAGACGGTACACCAAAGCGCTACGATTTTTGTACCGCCATATTCACCATTAACATGGGCATCTATTGTAAGTACTTTCGTTCAAATTGAAGCTACCTTTTTAAAGCTAGAGAGATATTAAAGTTAAAATTTCTCATTTCTAACCCTTTTCTTGAAGGGGCTTCAGCGCGTGATGTCACAATGGCACCCGTGCACCAATGAGAGATCAGCTCGGTTTTAAATTTACATAATTTTTTTTCTGACCTTTTTTTTCAAGGTCTTCAGCTTGTGACGTCACAATGCTTGTGTGAGATGGTTTGCAACATTGTTGCGAAAAGCAACTGCCAGTTTTTTAAAGTTGTGCGAGTCACTTAACATACACAGATCAGCATGGGGCCCCTATTCCCTCCCTCCCCCCCCCCTTCCCCCCTCAACCCCTTCCTCCCCACTCCTTCCCACCTCCATCCCCACTCCCTCCCCCCCTCCTCCCCAACTCCCTCCCCACCTCCCTCAC
This sequence comes from Rhinoraja longicauda, assembly GCF_053455715.1. Taxonomy (NCBI): domain Eukaryota; kingdom Metazoa; phylum Chordata; class Chondrichthyes; order Rajiformes; family Arhynchobatidae; genus Rhinoraja; species Rhinoraja longicauda. The sequence goes on along the minus strand of NW_027601532.1, from coordinate 94,782 downwards.
CCCTCCTCCCCTAACTCCCCCCCCCTCCCTCCTTCCCTCCATCCCTCCCCCCCTCCCTCCACCCTTCCATCCCTCTCCCCCTCCCCCCTCCTTCCACCCTCCCTCCCCCCCTTCTGGTTACAAAGGAAACCCTACGGGGACGGGCCCAACGGGGAAAGAGGGGTACTGGGAAAAGGGGAGGTCCCCCTCCCTCCCCTTAACCCCTCCCCATCACCCTCCCCCCTAACCCTCTCCCTCCCCCTTCCCCCCTCCCCTCCCCCCCTCCCCTCCTCCCTCCACACCTCCCTCCTCCCTCCCTCCCCTCCTCCCGGTTACAATGGAAACCCTACGAGGACGGGCCCAACGGGGAAAGAGGGGTACTGGGAAAAGGGGAGGTCCCCCTCCCTCCCCCCTTCCCCCATCCCATCCCCCCTCCCTCCCCTCTCCCTCCCCCTTCCCCCCGTTCCCCCCCTCCCCTTCCCCCTCCCTCCCCTCCTCCCTCCACACCTCTCTCCTCCCTCCCTCCCCTTCCGTCCCTCCCATCCTCCCAATGCTTGTTTGAGATGGGTGCTACATTGTTTCGAAAAGCACCACTAACAGATCGCAGTGAGAAGCACTAAATGACCGTGGTCGTGAGAAGCACTAAATGACCGCGAATGTAGCAAAAACAGCACTTTAAACCACTTTAAACCACTGTTTTCAAGTAGTCTTTTTTATTGCAAGTCACTTAACATACACAGATCAACATGGGGCCTCTATGCTCGTGGGCCACCGGGGCAAGTGTTGCGAAACAGCACTTGGAGTGTGTCTGGGGGAGAGAGAGAATGGGGGGGGGGGTCTGAGAATGGGGACTGGGGAGGGGGGACAACAGGGGTCGTTGCGGAGGGGGCTTGGTGGTGGGGGAAAGAGGGGTACTGGGAAAATGGGAGGTCCCCCTTCACCCCTCAACCCCTTCCTTCCCACCTCCATCCCCACTCCCTCCCCCCCTCCTCCCCCTCCCTCCCCAACTCCCTCCCCCTCCCTCCCCACCTCCCTCAAACCTCCCCGCTATCTCCCCCCCTCCCTCCTTCCCTCCATCCCTCCCTCCCCCAATCAATCCACCCTTCCATCCCTCTCCCCCTCCCCCCTCCTTCCATCCTCCCTCCCCCCTCCCGGTTACAATAGAAACCCTACGGGGACGGGCCCAACGGGGAAAGAGGGGTACTGGGAAAAGGGGAGGTCCCCCTCCCTCCCCTCCCCCCTACCCCCTCCCCCCTTCCCCCTCCCCTTCCCCCCTCCCCTCCCCCCCTCCCCTCCTCCCTCCACACCTCCCTCCACACCTCCCTCCCCCCCTCCCGGTTACAATGGAAACCCTATGAGGACGGGCCCAACGGGGAAAGAGGGGTACTGGGAAAAGGGGAGGTCCCCCTTCCCCCCTCAACCCCTTCATCCCCCCTCCTTCCCACCTCCATCCCCACTCCCTCCCCCCCTCCTCCCCCTCCCTCCCCAACTCCCTCCCCCCTCCCCCCTAACTCCCCCCTCCCTCCATCCCTCCCTCCCCAATCCCTCCCCCCCTCCCTCCACCCTTCCATCCCTCTCCACCCTCCCTCCCCCCCTCCCGGTTACAATTGAAACCCTACGAGGACGGGCCCAACGGGGAAAGAGGAGTACTGGGAAAAGGGGAGGTCCCCCTCCCTCCCCCCTTCCCCCATCCCATCCCCCCTCCCTCCCCTCTCCCTCTCCCTCCCCCTTCCCCCTTCCCCCCTCCCCTTCCCCCCTCCCCCCTCCCTCCCCTCCCCTCCTCCCTCCACACCTCCCTCCTCCCTCCCTCCCCCTTCCCGCCCTCCCCTCCTCCCGGTTACAATGGAAACCCTACGAGGATGGGCCCAACGGGGAAAGAGGGGTACTGGGAAAAGGGGAGGTCCCCCTCCCTCCCTCCCCCCTACCCACCTCCCTCCCCTCTCCCTCCCCCCCTTCCCTCCTCCCTCCCCCCCTCCCCTCCCCCCTCCCATCCCCCCCTCTCCCTCCCCCCTACCCCCCTCCCTCCCCTCTCCCTCCCCCTCCCCCCCTCCCTCCCCTCCTCCCTCCCCCTTCCCTCCCCCAACCCTCCCCCTTTCCTCCCCTCCCGGTTACAATGGAAACCCTACGAGGACGGGCCCAACGGGCCCACTCGGTCTAGTATACTACTAAAACTCTGCGGTCCAACATTCCGTATGTATATACGGAAGATTCCGTATGTTTGTACGGAAGATTCCGAAGATTTCTGTCCATAACTTACAAACCCTACTCCTCCCAGACGGTACGCCAAAGCGCTACGATTTTTGTACCGCCATATTCACCATTAACATGGGCAACTATTGTAAGTACTTTCGTTCAAATTGAAGCTATCTTTTTAAAGCTAGAGAGATATTAAAGTTAAAATTTCTCATTTCTAACCCTTTTCTTGAAGGGGCTTCAGCGCGTGATGTCACAATGGCACCCGTGCACCAATGAGAGATCAGCTCGGTTTTAAATTTACATAATTTTTTTTCTGACTTTTTTTTCAAGGTCTTCAGCTTGTGACGTCACAATGCTTGTGTGAGATGGTTTGCAACATTGTTGCGAAAAGCAACTGCCAGTTTTTTAAAGTTGTGCGAGTCACTTAACATACACAGATCAGCATGGGGCCCCTATTCCCTCCCTCCCCCCCTTCCCCCCTCAACCCCTTCCTCCCCACTCCTTCCCACCTCCATCCCCACTCCCTCCCCCCCTCCTCCCCAACTCCCTCCCCACCTCCCTCACCCCTCCTCCCCTAACTCCCCCCCCTCCCTCCTTCCCTCCATCCCTCCCCCCTCCCTCCACCCTTCCATCCCTCTCCCCCTCCCCCCTCCTTCCACCCTCCCTCCCCCCCTTCTGGTTACAAAGGAAACCCTACGGGGACGGGCCCAACGGGGAAAGAGGGGTACTGGGAAAAGGGGAGGTCCCCCTCCCTCCCCTTACCCCCTCCCCCATCCCCCTCCCCCCTAACCCTCTCCCTCCCCCTTCCCCCTCCCCTCCCCTCCTCCCTCCACACCTCCCTCCTCCCTCCCTCCCCTCCTCCCGGTTACAATGGAAACCCTACAAGGACGGGCCCAACGGGGAAAGAGGGGTACTGGGAAAAGGGGAGGTCCCCCTCCCTCCCCCCTCCCTCCCCCCTTCCCCCATCCCATCCCCCTCCCTCCCCTCTCCCTCCCCCCTTCCCCCCGTTCCCCCCTCCCCTTCCCCCTCCCTCCCCTCCTCCCTCCACACCTCTCTCCTCCCTCCCTCCCTCCCCTTCCCTCCCTCCCATCCTCCCAATGCTTGTTTGAGATGGGTGCTACATTGTTTCGAAAAGCACCACTAACAGATCGCAGTGAGAAGCACTAAATGACCGTGGTCGTGAGAAGCACTAAATGACCGCGAATGTAGCAAAAACAGCACTTTAAACCACTTTAAACCACTGTTTTCAAGTAGTCTTTTTTATTGCAAGTCACTTAACATACACAGATCAACATGGGGCCTCTATGCTCGTGGGCCACCGGGGCAAGTGTTGCGAAACAGCACTTGGAGTGTGTCTGGGGGAGAGAGAGAATGGGGGGGAGGTCTGAGAATGGGGACTGGGGAGGGGGACAACAGGGGTCGTTGCGGAGGGGGCTTGGTGGTGGGGGAAAGAGGGGTACTGGGAAAATGGGAGGTCCCCCTTCACCCCTCAACCCCTTCCTTCCCACCTCCATCCCCACTCCCTCCCCCCCTCCTCCCCCTCCCTCCCCAACTCCCTCCCCCTCCCTCCCCACCTCCCTCAAACCTCCTCCCTAACTCCCCCCCTCCCTCCTTCCCTCCATCCCTCCTCCCCCAATCAATCCACCCTTCCATCCCTCTCCCCCTCCCCCCTCCTTCCATCCTCCCTCCCCCCCTCCCGGTTACAATAGAAACCCTACGGGGACGGGCCCAACGGGAAAGAGGGGTACTGGAAAAGGGGAGGTCCCCCTCCCTCCCCTCCCCCCTACCCCCTCCCCCCTTCCCCCCTCCCCTTCCCCCCTCCCCTCCCCCCCTCCCCTCCTCCCTCCACACCTCCCTCCACACCTCCCTCCCCCCCTCCCGGTTACAATGGAAACCCTATGAGGACGGGCCCAACGGGGAAAGAGGGGTACTGGGAAAAGGGGAGGTCCCCCTTCCCCCCTCAACCCCTTCATCCCCCCTCCTTCCCACCTCCATCCCCACTCCCTCCCCCCCTCCTCCCCCTCCCTCCCCAACTCCCTCCCCCCTCCCCCCTCCCTCCATCCCTCCCTCCCCAATCCCTCCCCCCCTCCCTCCACCCTTCCATCCCTCTCCACCCTCCCTCCCCCCCTCCCGGTTATAATTGAAACCCTACGAGGACGGGCCCAACGGGGAAAGAGGAGTACTGGGAAAAGGGGAGGTCCCCCTCCCTCCCCCCTTCCCCCATCCCATCCCCCCTCCCTCCCCTCTCCCTCTCCCTCCCCCTTCCCCCCTTCCCCCCTCCCCTTCCCCCCCTCCCCTCCTCCCTCCACACCTCCCTCCTCCCTCCCTCCCCCTTCCCGCCCTCCCCTCCTCCCGGTTACAATGGAAACCCTACGAGGACGGGCCCAACGGGGAAAGAGGGGTACTGGGAAAAGGGGAGGTCCCCCTCCCTCCCTCCCCCCTACCCACCTCCCTCCCCTCTCCCTCCCCCCCCTTCCCTCCTCCCTCCCCCCTCCCCTCCCCCCTCCCATCCCCCCCTCTCCCTCCCCCCTACCCCCCTCCCTCCCCTCTCCTTCCCCTCCCCTCCCCCCCTCCCTCCCCTCCTCCCTCCCCCTTCCCTCCCCCAACCCTCCCCCTTTCCTCCCCTCCCGGTTACAATGGAAACCCTACGAGGACGGGCCCAACGGGCCCCACTCGGTCTAGTATACTACTAAAACTCTGCGGTCCAACATTCCGTATGTATGGATGTATATGTGTATGTACGCAAAGATTCCGAAGAGTTTCTGTCCATAACTTACAAACCCTACTCCTCCCTGACGGTACACCAAAGCGCTACGATTTTTGTACCGCCATATTCACCATTAACATGGGCAACTATTGTAAGTACTTTCGTTCAAATTGAAGCTACCTTTTTAAAGCTAGAGAGATATTAAAGTTTAATTTTCATTTCTAACCCTTTTCTTGAAGGGGCTTCAGCGCGTGATGTCACAATGGCACCCGTGCACCAATGAGAGATCAGTTCGGTTTTAAATTTACATCTTCAGCTTGTGACGTCACAATGCTTGTGTGAGATTGTTGCAACATTGTTGCGAAAGGCAACTGCCAGTTTTTTAAAGTTGTGCAAGTCACTTAACATACACAGATCAGCATGGGGCCCCTATTCCCTCCCTCCCCCCCCTTCCCCCCTCAACCCCTTCCTCCCCACTCCTTCCCACCTCCATCCCCACTCCCTCCCCCCTCCTACCCAACTCCCTCCCCACCTCCCTCACCCCTCCTCCCCTAACTCCCCCCCCTCCCTCCTTCCCTCCATCCCTCCCCCCCTCCCTCCACCCTTCCATCCCTCTCCCCCTCCCCCCTCCTTCCACCCTCCCTCCCCCCTTCTGGTTACAAAGGAAACCCTACGGGGACGGGCCCAACGGGGAAAGAGGGGTACTGGGAAAATGGGAGGTCCCCCTCCCTCCCCTCCCCTCCCCCCTCCCCCTCCCCCCTAACCCTCTCCCTCCCCCTTCCCCCCTCCCCTCCTCCCTCCACACCTCCCTCCCCTTCCCTCCCTCCCCTCCTCCCGGTTACAATGGAAACCCTACGAGGACGGGCCCCAACGGGGAAAGAGGGGTACTGGGAAAAGGGGAGGTCCCCCTCCCTCCCCCTTACATGCTCCCTCCCTCCCCCTCCCCCTCTCCCTCCCCCCTCCCCTCCCCCCTCCCTCCCCCTCCCCTCCTCCCTCCACACCTCCCTCCTCCCTCCCCCCTACCCCCCTCCCTCCCCTCTCCCTCCTCCCCCTTCCCCCTCCCTCCCCCTCCCCTCCTCCCTCCCCCTCCCCTCCTCCCTCCACACCTCCCTCCTCCCTCCCTCCCCCTTCCCTACCTCCCCTCCTCCCGGTTACAATGGAAACCCTACGACGACGGGCCCAACGGGGAAAGAGGGGTACTGGGAAAACGGGTGGTCCCCCTCCCTCCCCCCTTCCCCCCTCCCTACCCCCTCCCTCCCCTCTCCCTCCCCCTTGCCCCTTCCCCCCTCCCCCTCCCCTCCCCCCTCCACACCTCCCTCCTCCCTTCCCTCCCCCCCACTCCCCTCCCGGTTACAATGGAAACCTTACGAGGACGGGCACAACGGGGAAAGAGGGGTACTGGGAAAAGGGGAGGTCCCCCTCCCTCCCCCTTCCACCCTCACCCCTTCCCCCCACCCCTCCCCCTCTCCCTCCCCCCTCCCTCCACCTCCCCCCCTTCCCCCTCCCCCTCCCTCCCCCTCCCCTCCTCCCTCCACACCTCCCTCTTCCCTCCCTCCCCCCTCCCTCCCTGCCTCACGGTTACAATGGAAACCCTACGAGGACGGGCCCAACGGGGAAAGGGGTGTGCTTGGGAAAGGGGGGGGCCCCCTTCCCCCCTCAACCTCCCCATCCCCCTCCCCTCCTTCCCCCTCCCCTCCCCCCTCCACTCCACCCTCCCCTCCCCCCCTCCCTCCCACTTCCCTCCCTCCCATCCTCCCGGTTACAATGGAAACCCTACGAGGACGGGCCCAACGGGCCCACTCGGTCTAGTCTATATAATACTAAAACTCTGCGGTCCAACATTCCGTATGTATATACGGAATATTCCGTATGTATATACGGAAGATTCCGAAGATTTCTGTCCATAAATTACAAACCCTGCTCCTCCCAGACGGTACACCAAAGCGCTACGATTTTTGTACCGCCGTATTCACCATTAACATGGGCAACTATTGTAAGTACTTTCGTTCAAATTGAAGCTACCTTTTTAAAGCTAGAGAGATATTAAAGTTTAAATTTTCATTTCTAACACTTTTCTTGAAGGGGCCAAACCCTACTCCTCCCAGACGGTACACCAAAGCGCTACGATTTTTGTACCGCTGTATTCACCATTAACATGGGCAACTATTGTAAGTACTTTCGTTCAAATTGAAGCTACCTTTTTAAAGCTAGAGAGATATTAAAGTATAAATTTTCATTTCTAACCCTTTTCTTGAAGGGGCTTCAGTGCGTGATGTCACAATGGCACCCGTGCACCAATGAGAGATCAGCTCGGTTTTAAATTTACATCTTCAGCTTGTGACGTCACAATGCTTGTGTGAGATTGTTGCAACATTGTTGCGAAAAGCAACTGCCAGTTTTTTAAAGTTGTGCAAGTCACTTAACATACACAGATCAGCATGGGGCCCCTATTCCGTCCCTCCCCCCCTTCCCCCCTCAACCCCTTCCTCCCCACTCCTTCCCACCTCCATCCCCACTCCCTCCCCCCCTCCTCCCCAACTCCCTCCCCACCTCCCTCACCCCTCCTCCCCTAACTCCCCCCCCCCTCCCTCCTTCCCTCCATCCTCCCCCCCTCCCTCCACCCTTCCATCCCTCTCCCCCTCCCCCCTCCTTCCACCCTCCCTCCCCCCCTTCTGGTTACAAAGGAAATCCTACGGGGACGGGCCCAACGGGGAAAGAGGGGTACTGGGAAAAGGGGAGGTCCCCCTCCCTCCCCTTCCCCCCTCCCCTCCCCCCTCCCCCTCCCCCCTAACCCTCTCCCTCCCCCTCCCCTCCCCCCCTCCCCTCCTCCCTCCACACCTCCTCCTCCCTCCCTCCCCTCCTCCCAGTTACAATGGAAACCCTACGAGGACGGGCGCAACGGGGAAAGAGGGGTACTGGGAAAAGGGGAGGTCCCCCTCCCTCCCCCCTTCCCCCATCCCATCCCCCCTCCCTCCCCTCTCCCTCCCCCCGTTCCCCCTCCCCTTCCCCCCTCCCTCCACACCTCTCTCCTCCCTCCCTCCCCTTCCCTCCCTCCCATCCTCCCAATGCTTGTTTGAGATGGGTGCTACATTGTTTGGAAAAGCACCACTATCAGATCGCAGTGAGAAGCACTATGTGACCGTGAATGTTTCAAAACAAGCACTTAAAAAGCACTTATCTTTTTTTAAAGTATTTTTTTTTATTGCAAGTCACTTAACATACACAGATCAGCATTGGGCCCCTATGCTCGTGGGCCACCGGGGCAAGTGTTTCGAAAAAAGCACTGAGAGTGTGTCTGGGGGAGAGAGAGAATGGGGGGGGGGTCTGAGAATGGGGACTGGGGAGGGGGACAACAGGGGTCGTTGCGGAGGGGGATTGGTGGTGGGGGAAAGAGGGGTACTGGGAAAAGGGGAGGTCCCACTTCCCCCCTCAACCCCTTCCTCCCCCCTCCTTCTCACCTCCATCCCCACTCCCTCCCCCCTCCCTCCCCCCTCAATCCCAACCTCCTTCACCACTCAGCCCCTAACTCCCCCCCTCCCTCCTTCCCTCCATCCCACCCTCCCCCACTCCCTCCCCCCTCCCTCCACCATTCCATCCCTCTCCCCCTCCCCCCTCCTTCCACCCTCCCTCCCCTCCTCCCGGTTACAATGGAAACCCTACGAGGACGGGCCCAATGGGGAAAGAGGGGTACTGGGAAAATGGGAGGTTCCCCTCCCTCCCCCCTCACTCCCCCCTCCCTCCCTTCTCCCTCCCCCCCTCCCTCCCCCTCCCCTTCCCCCCTCCCTCCCCTTCCCCCCTCCCCCCTCCCTCCCCCTCCCCCCTACCCCCTTCCCTCCCCTCTCCCTCCCCCCCCTTCCCCCCTCCCCTCCCCCCTCCCTCCCCCTCCCCTCCCCCCTCCACACCTCCCTACTCCCTCCCTCGAAAAGCAACTGACAGAAGCACTAAGTAGCCGCGAATGTTTCAAAACCAGCACTTAACCGCGAATGTTTTTTAAAAAAGCACTTAACCGCGAATGTTTCAAAACAAGCAATTAAAAAGCACTTTTTTTTTAAAGTATTTTTTTTTATTCCAAGAGAATGGGGGGGGGTCTGAGAATGGGGACTGGGGAGGGGGACAACAAGGGTCGTTGCGGTGGGGGCTTGGTGGTGGGAGAAAGAGGGGTACTGGGAAAAGGGGAGGTCCCACTTCCCCCTCAACCTCTTCCTCCCCCCTCCTTCCCACCTCCATCCCCACTCTCTCCCCCCTCAATCCCAACCTCCATCACCACTCAGCCCCTAACTCACCCCTCCCTCCTTCCCTCCATCCGACCCTCCCCCACTCCCTCCCCCCTCCCTCCACCCTTCCACCCCTCTCCCCCTCCTTCCACCCTCCCTCCCCCCCTCCCGGTTACAATGGAAACCCTACGGGGACGGGCCCAACGGGGAAAGAGGGGTACTGGGAAAAGGGGAGTTCCCCTCCCTCCCCTCCTCCCTCCCCTCCCCCCTACCCCTCTTCCCCCCTCCCCCTCTTCCCCCTCCCCCTCCCCTCCCCCCCTCCCTCCCCCTCCCCTCCTCCCTCCACACCTCCCTCCACACCTCCCTCCTCCCTCCCTCCCCCCCTCCCGGTTACAATGGAAACCCTACGAGGACGGGCCCAACGGGGAAAGAGGAGTACTGGGAAAAGGGGAGGTCCCCCTCCCTCCCCCCTTCCCCCTCCCCTCCCCCATCCCCTCTCCCTCCCCCTCCCTCCCCCTCCCCCCTACCCCCCTCCCTCCCCTCCCCCCTCCCTCCCCTCCCCTCCTCCCTCCACACCTCCCTCCTCCCTCCCTCCCCCTTCCCGCCCTCCCCTCCTCCCGGTTACAATGGAAACCCTACGAGGACGGGCCCAACGGGGAAAGAGGGGTACTGGGAAAAGGGGAGGTCCCCCTCCCTCCCTCCCCCCTACCCACCTCCCTCCCCTCTCCCTCCCCCCCTTCCCTCCTCCCTTCCCCCCTCCCCTCCCCCCTCCCATCCCCCCCTCTCCCCCCTCCCTCCCCCCTACCCCCCTCCCTCCCCTCTCCCTCCCCCCCTCCCCTCCCCCCCTCCCTCCCCTCCTCCCTCCCCCTTCCCTCCCCCAACCCTCCCCCTTTCCTCCCCTCCCGGTTACAATGGAAACCCTACGAGGACGGGCCCAACGGGCCCACTCGGTCTAGTATAATACTAAAACTCTGCGGTCCAACATTCCGTATGTATATACGGAAGATTCCGTATGTATATACGGAAGATTCCGAAGATTTCTGTCCATAACTTACAAACCCTACTCCTCCCTGAAGTTACACCAAAGCGCTACGATTTTTGTACCGCCATATTCACCATTAACATGGGCAACTATTGTAAGTACTTTCGTTCAAATTGAAGCTACCTTTTTAAAGCTAGAGAGATATTAAAGTTAAAATCTCTCATTTCTAACCCTTTTCTTGAAAGGGCTTCAGCGCGTGATGTCACAATGGCACCCGTGCACCAATGAGAGATCAGCTCGCGATGGACAAGAAGCTGCTATTGGGTGTTTACTACTTTAAATTTACATGATTTTTTTTCTGACCTTTTTTTTCAACGTCTTCAGCTTGTGACGTCACAATGCTTGTGTGAGATGTTGCAACATTGTTGCGAAAAGCAACTGCCAGTTTTTTAAAGTTGTGCGAGTCACTTAACATACACAGATCAGCATGGGGCCCCTATTCCCTCCCTCCCCCCCTTCCCCCCTCAACCCCTTCCTCCCCACTCCTTCCCACCTCCACCCCCCCTCCCTCCCCCCCTTCCCCCCTCCCCTCCCCCCTCCCTCCCCCTCCCCCTCCACCCTCCACACCTCCCTCCCTCCCCCTTCCCTCCCTCCCCTCCTCCCGGTTACAATGGAAACCCTACGAGGATGGGCCCAACGGAGAAAGAGGGGTACTGGGAAAAGGGGAGGTCCCCCTCCCTCCCCTTCCCCTCCCCTCCCCCCCTACCCCTCTCCCTCCCCCCTTCCCCTCCCCTACCCCTCTCCCTCCCCCCTTCCCCTCCCCTCCCCCCCTACCCCTCTCCCTCCCCCCCTTCCCCCCTCCCTCCCCCCTCCCTCCCCCTCTCCCTCCCCCTCACCCCCTTCCCCCTCCCCTCCCCCTCCCTCCCCCTCCCCTCCCTCCACACCTCCCTCCTCCCTCCCTCCCCCTTCCCTCCCTCCCCTCCTCCCGGTTACAATGGAAACCCTACGAGGACGGGCCCAACGGGGAAAGAGGGGTACTGGGAAAAGGGGAGGTCCCCCTCCCTCCCCCCTTCCCCATCCCATCCCCCCTCCGTCCCCTCTCCCGCCCCCTTCCCCCCCTCCCCTTCCCCCCTCCCTCCCCTCCTCCCTCCACACCTCCCTCCTCCCTCCCTCCCCTTCCCTCCCATCCTCCCAATGCTTGTGTGAGATGGTTGCAACATTGTTTCGAAAAGCAACTGACAGAAGCACTAAGTAGCCGCGAATGTTTCAAAACCAGCACTTAACCGCGAATGTTTTTTTAAAGAGCACTTAACCGCGAATGTTTCAAAACAAGCAATTAAAAAGCACTTATTTTTTTTAAAGTATTTTTTTTTATTCCAAGAGAATGGGGGGGGGGTCTGAGAATGGGGACTGGGGAGGGGGACAACAGGGGTCGTTGCGGTGGGGGCTTGGTGGTGGGGGAAAGAGGGGTACTGGGAAAAGGGGAGGTCCCACTTCCCCCTCAACCTCTTCCTCCCCCCTCCTTCCCACCTCCATCCCCACTCTCTCCCCCCTCAATCCCAACCTCCATCACCACTCAGCCCCTAACTCCCCCCTCCCTCCTTCCCTCCATCCCACCCTCCCCCAATCCCTCCCTCCACCCTTCCATCCCTCTCCCCCTCCCCCCTCCTTCCACCCTCCCTCCCCCCCTCCCGGTTACAATGGAAACCCTACGGGGACGGGCCCAACGGGGAAAGAGGGGTACTGGGAAAAGAGGAGATCCCCCTCCCTCCCCTCCCCCCTACCCCCTTCCCCCCTCCCCTTCCCCCCTCCCCTCCCCCCCTCCCTCCCCCTCCCCTCCTCCCTCCACACCTCCCTCCTCCCTCCCTCCCCCCCTCCCGGTTACAATGGAAACCCTATGAGGACGGGCCCAACGGGGAAAGAGGGGTACTGGGAAAAGGGGAGATCCCCCTCCCTCCCCTCCCCCCTACCCCCTTCCCCCCTCCCCTTCCCCCCTCCCCTCCCCCCCTCCCTCCCCCTCCCCTCCTCCCTCCACACCTCCCTCCTCCCTCCCTCCCCCCCTCCCGGTTACAATGGAAACCCTATGAGGACGGGCCCAACGGGGAAAGAGGGGTACTGGGAAAAGGGGAGGTCCCCCTTCCCCCCTCAACCCCTTCATCCCCCCTCCTTCCCACCTCCATCCCCACTCCCTCCCCCCCTCCTCCCCCTCCCTCCCCAACTCCCTCCCCCCTCCCCCCTAACTCCCCCCTCCCTCCTTCCCTCCATCCCTCCCTCCCCAATCCCTCCCCCCCCTCCCTCCACCCTTCCATCCCTCTCCCCCCTCCTTGAAACCCTACGAGGACGGGCCCAACGGGGAAAGAGGAGTACTGGGAAAAGGGGAGGTCCCCCTCCCTCCCCCCTTCCCCCTCCCCCCTCTCCCTCCCCCCTACCCCCCTCCCTACCCTCCCCCCTCCCTCCCCTCCCCTCCTCCTTCCACACCTCCCTCCTCCCTCCCTCCCCCTTCCCGCCCTCCCCTCCTCCCGGTTACAATGGAAACCCTACGAGGACGGGCCCAACGGGGAAAGAGGGGTACTGGGAAAAGGGGAGGTCCCCCTCCCTCCCTCCCCCCTACCCACCTCCCTCCCCTCTCCCTCCCCCCTTCCCTCCTCCCTTCCCTCCCCTCCCCCCTCCCATCCCCCCTCTCCCCCCTCCCTCCCCCTAACCCCCTCCCTCCCCCTCTCCCTCCCCCCTCCCCTCCCCCCTCCCTCCCCTCCTCCCTCCCCCTTCCCTCCCCCAACCCTCCCCCTTTCCTCCCCTCCCGGTTACAATGGAAACCCTACGAGGACGGGCCCAACGGGCCCACTCGGTCTAGTATAGTACTAAAACTCTGTGGTCCAACATTCCGTATGTATATACGGAAGATTCCGTATGTATATACGGAAGATTCCGAAGATTTCTGTCCATAACTTACAAACCCTGCTCCTCCCTGACGGTACACCAAAGCGCTACGATTTTTGTACCGCCGTATTCACCATTAACCTGGGCAACTATTGTAAGTACTTTCGTTCAAATTGAAGCTACCTTTTTAAAGCTAGAGAGATATTAAAGTTTAAATTTTCATTTCTAACACTTTTCTTGAAGGGGCCAAACCCTACTCCTCCCAGACGGTACACCAAAGCGCTACGATTTTTGTACCGCCATATTCACCATTAACATGGGCAACTATTGTAAGTACTTTCGTTCAAATTGAAGCTACCTTTTTAAAGCTAGAGAGATATTAAAGTTTAAATTTTCATTTCTAACCCTTTTCTTGAAGGGGCTTCAGCGCGTGATGTCACAATGGCACCCGTGCACCAATGAGAGATCAGCTCGGTTTTAAATTTACATAATTTTTTTTCTGACCTTTTTTTTCCAAGGTCTTCTGCTTGTGACGTCACAATGCTTGTGTGAGATGGTTGCAACATTGTTGCGAAATGCAACTGCCAGTTTTTTAAAGTTGTGCAAGTCACTTAACATACACAGATCAGCATGGGGCCCCTATTACCTCCCTCCCCCCCTTCCCCCCTCAACCCCTTCCTCCCCACTCCTTCCCACCTCCATCCCCACTCCCTCCCCCCCTCCTCCCCAACTCCCTCCCCACCTCCCTCACCCCTCCTCCCCTAACTCCTCCCTCCCTCCCCCTTCCCTCCCTCCCCTCCTCCCAGTTACAATGGAAACCCTACGAGGACGGGCCCAACGGGGAAAGAGGGGTACTGGGAAAAGGGGAGGTCCCACTCACTACCCCCTTCCCCCTCCCCTCCCCCCTTCCCCTCCCTCCCCCTCCCCCCTACCCCCCTCCCTCCCCTCCCCCTCCCTCCCCTCCCCTCCTCCCTCCACACCTCCCTCCTCCCTCCCTCCCCCTTCCCTCCCTCCCCTCCTCCCGGTTACAATGGAAACCCTACGAGGACGGGCCCAACGGGGAAAGAGGGGTACTGGGAAAAGGGGAGATCCCCCTCCCTCCCCCTTCCCCCTTCCCCCCTCCCCTCCCCCTCCCTCCCCCTTACCTCCCCCCCTACCCCCCTCCCTCCCCTCTCCCTCCCTCCTCCCCCCTCCCCTCCCCCTCCCCTCCCCTCCTCCCTCCACACCTCCCTCCTCCCTCCCTCCCCCTTCCCTCCCTCCCCTCCTCCCGGTTACAATGGAAACCCTACGAGGACGGGCCCAATGGGGAAAGAGGGGTACTGGGAAAATGGGAGGTTCCCTTCCCTCCCCCCTCCCTCCCCCCTCCCTCCCCCCTCCCTCCCCCCCTCCCTCCCCCTCCCCTTCCCCCCTCCCTCCCCTTCCCCCCTCCCTCCCCCTCCCCCCTACCCCCTTCCCTCCCCTCTCCCTCCCCCCCTTCCCCCCTCCCCTCCCCCCCTCCCTCCCCCTCCCCTCCCCCCTCCACACCTCCCTACTCCCTCCCTCGAAAAGCAACTGACAGAAGCACTAAGTAGCCGCGAATGTTTCAAAACCAGCACTTAACCGCGAATGTTTTTTTAAAAAGCACTTAACCGCGAATGTTTCAAAACAAGCAATTAAAAAGCACTTTTTTTTTTAAAGCATTTTTTTTTATTCCAAGAGAATGGGGGGTGGTCTGAGAATGGGGACTGGGTAGGGGGACAACAGGGGTCGTTGCGGTGGGGGCTTGGTGGTGGGGGAAAGAGGGGTACTGGGAAAAGGGGAGGTCCCACTTCCCCCTCAACCACTTCCTCCCCCCTCCTTCCCACCTCCATCCCCACTCTCTCCCCCCTCAATCTCAACCTCCATCACCACTCGGCCCCTAACTCACCCCTCCCTCCTTCCCTCCATCCGACCCTCCCCCACTCCCTCCCCCCATCCCTCCACCCTTCCACCCCTCTCCCCCTCCCCCCTCCTTCCACCCTCCCTCCCCCCCTCCCGGTTACAATGGAAACCCTACGGGGACGGGCCCAACGGGGAAAGAGGGGTACTGGGAAAAGGGGAGTTCCCCCTCCCTCCCCTCCTCCCTCCCCTCCCCCTACCCCTCTTCCCCCCTCCCCCTCCCCTCCCTCCTCCCTCCCCCTCCCCTCCTCCCTCCACACCTCCCTCCACACCTCCCTCCTCCCTCCCTCCCCCCCTCCCGGTTACAATGGAAACCCTACGAGGACGGGCCCAATGGGGAAAGAGGAGTACTGGGAAAAGGGGAGGTCCCCCTCCCTCCCCCCTTCCCCCTCCCCTCTCCCTCCCCCTCCCTCCCCCTCCCCCCTACCCCCTCCCTCCCCTCCCCCCTCCCCGTTACAATGGAAACCCTACGGGGACGGGCCCAACGGGGAAAGAGGGGTACTGGGAAAAGGGGAGGTCCCCCTCCCTCCCCCCTTCCCCCCTCCACTCCACCCTCCCCTCCCCCCCTCCCTCCCCCTCCCCTGCTCCCTCCACACCTCCCTCCTCCCTCCCTCCCACTTCCCTCCCTCCCATCCTCCCAGTTACAATGGAAACCCTACGAGGACGGGCCCAACGGGCCCACTCGGTCTAGTCTATATACTACTAAAACTCTGCGGTCCAACATTCCGTATGTATATACGGAAGATTCCGTATGTTTGTACGGAAGATTCCGAAGATTTCTGTCCATAACTTACAAACCCTACTCCTCCCAGACGGTACACCAAAGCGCTACGATTTTTGTACCGCCATATTCACCATTAACATGGGCAACTATTGTAAGTACTTTCGTTCAAATTGAAGCTACCTTTTTAAAGCTAGAGAGATATTAAAGTTTAAATTTCTCATTTCTAACCCTTTTCTTGAAGGGGCTTCAGCGCGTGATGTCACAATGGCACCCGTGCACCAATGAGAGATCAGCTCGGTTTTAAATTTACATCTTCAGCTTGTGACGTCACAATGCTTGTGTGAGATTGTTGCAACATTGTTGCGAAAAGCAACTGCCAGTTTTTTAAAGTTGTGCAAGTCACTTAACATAAACAGATCAGCATGGGGCCCCTATTCCCTCCCTTCCCCCCTCAACCCCTTCCTCCCCACTCCTTCCCACCTCCATCCCCACTCCCTCCCCCCCCTATTCCCTCCCTCCCCCCTTCCCCCTCAACCCCTTCCTCCCCCCTCCTTCCCACCTCCATCCCCACTCCCATCCCCACTCCCTCCCCCCCTCCCTCCCCTCAATCCCAACCTCCATCACCACTCAGCCCCTAACTCCCCCCCTCCCTCCTTCCCTCCATCCCACCCTCCCCCACTCCCTCCCCCCTCCCTCCACCATTCCATCCCTCTCCCCCTCCCCCCTCCTTCCACCCTCCCTCCCCCCCTCCCGGTTACAATGGAAACCCTACGGGGACGGGCCCAACGAGGAAAGAGGGGTACTGGGAAAAGGGGAGATCCCCCTCCCTCCCCTCCCCCCTACCCGCTCCCCCCTACCCGCTCCCCCCTTCCCTCCCCCCTCCCCTTCCCCCCTCCCCTTCCCCCTCCCTCCCCCTCCCCTCCTCCCTCCACACCTCCCTCCACACCTCCCTCCCCCCTCCCTCCCGGTTACAATGGAAACCCTACGGGGACGGGCCCAACGGGGAAAGAGGGGTACTGGGAAAAGGGGAGGTCCCCCTTCCCCCCTCAACCCCTTCATCCCCCCTCCTTCCCACCTCCATCCCCACTCCCTCCCCCCCTCCTCCCCCTCCCTCCCCCCTCCCTCCCCTCTAACTCCCCCCTCCCTCCTTCCCTCCATCCCTCCCTCCCCCAATCCCTCCCTCCCTCCACCCTTCCATCCCTCTCCCCCTCCCCCCTCCTTCCACCCTCCCTCCCTCCTCCCCGTTACAATGGAAACCCTACGAGGACGGGCCCAATGGGGAAAGAGGGGTACTGGGAAAAGGGGAGGTCCCCCTCACTACCCCCTTCCCCCTCCCCTCCCCCCTTCCCCTCCCTCCCCCTCCCCCCTACCCCCCTCCCTCCCCTCCCCCTCCCTCCCCTCCCCTCCTGCCTCCACACCTCCCTCCTCCTTCCCTCCCCCTTCCCTCCCTCCCCTCCTCCCGGTTACAATGGATACCCTACGAGGACGGGCCCAACGGGGAAAGTGGGGTACTGGGAAAAGGGGAGATCCCCCTCCCTCCTCCTTCCCCCCTCCCCTCCCCCTCCCTCCCCCTTACCTCCCCCCCTACCCCCCTCCCTCCCCTCTCCCTCCCTCCTCCCCCCTTCCCCCCTCCCCCCTCCCCTCCCCCTCCCCTCCCCTCCTCCCTCCACACCTCCACACCTCCACACCTCCCTCCTCCCTCCCTCCCCCTTCCCTCCCTCCCCTCCTCCCGGTTACAATGGAAACCCTACGAGGACGGGCCCAATGGGGAAAGAGGGGTAATGGGAAAATGGGAGGTTCCCCTCCCTCCCCCTCACTCCCCCCTCCCTCCCCCCCTCCCTCCCCCTCCCCTTCCCCCTCCCTCCCCTTCCCCCCTCCCTCCCCCTCCCCCCTACCCCCTTCCCTCCCCTCTCCCTCCCCCCTTCCCCTCTCCCCTCCCCCCCTCCCTCCCCCTCCCCTCCCCCCTCCACACCTCCCTACTCCCTCCCTCGAAAAGCAACTGACAGAAGCACTAAGTAGCCGCGAATGTTTCAAAACCAGCACTTAACCGCGAATGTTTCAAAACAAGCAATTAAAAAGCACTTTTTTTTTTAAAGCATTTTTTTTTATTCCAAGAGAATGGGGGGTGGTCTGAGAATGGGGACTGGGTAGGGGGACAACAGGGGTCGTTGCGGTGGGGGCTTGGTGGTGGGGGAAAGAGGGGTACTGGGAAAAGGGGAGGTCCCACTTCCCCCTCAACCTCTTCCTCCCCCCTCCTTCCCACCTCCATCCCCACTCTCTCCCCCCTCAATCTCAACCTCCATCACCACTCAGCCCCTAACTCACCCCTCCCTTCTTCCCTCCACCCTCCCCTCCCCCTACCCCTCTTCCCCCCTCCCCCTCCCCTCCCTCCCTCCCCTCCTCCCTCCACACCTCCCTCCACACCTCCCTCCTCCCTCCCTCCCCCCCTCCCGGTTACAATGGAAACCCTACGAGAACGGGCCCAACGGGGAAAGAGGAGTACTGGGAAAAGGGGAGGTCCCCCTCCCTCCCCCCTTCCCCTTCCCCCTCCACTCTCCCTCCCCCTCCCTCCCCCTCCCCCCTACCCCCCTCCCTCCCCTCCCCCCTCCCCGTTACAATGGAAACCCTACGGGGACGGGCCCAACGGGGAAAGAGGGGTACTGGGAAAAGGGGAGGTCCCCCTCCCTCCCCCCCTTCCCCCCTCCACTCCACCCTCCCCTCCCCCCCTCCCTCCCCCTCCCCTGCTCCCTCCACACCTCCCTCCTCCCTCCCTCCCTCTTCCCTCCCTCCCATCCTCCCAGTTACAATGGAAACCCTACGAGGACGGGCCCAACGGGCCCACTCGGTCTAGTATACTACTAAAACTCTGCGGTCCAACATTCCGTATGTATGGATGTATATGTGTATGTACGCAAAGATACCGAAGAGTTTCTGTCCATAACTTACAAACCCTACTCCTCCCTGACGGTACACCAAAGCGCTACGATTTTTGTACCGCCATATTCACCATTAACATGGGCAACTATTGTAAGTACTTTCGTTCAAATTGAAGCTACCTTTTTAAAGCTAGAGAGATATTAAAGTTTAATTTTCATTTCTAACCCTTTTCTTGAAGGGGCTTCAGCGCGTGATGTCACAATGGCACCCGTGCACCAATGAGAGATCAGCTCGGTTTTAAATTTACATCTTCAGCTTGTGACGTCACAATGCTTGTGTGAGATTGTTGCAACATTGTTGCGAAAGGCAACTGCCAGTTTTTTAAAGTTGTGCAAGTCACTTAACATACACAGATCAGCATGGGGCCCCTATTCCCTCCCTCCCCCCCCTTCCCCCCTCAACCCCTTCCTCCCCACTCCTTCCCACCTCCATCCCCACTCCCTCCCCCCCTCCTCCCCAACTCCCTCCCCACCTCCCTCACCCCTCCTCCCCTGACTCCCCCCCCTCCCTCCTTCCCTCCCCCCCTCCCTCCACCCTTCCATCCCTCTCCCCCTCCCCCCTCCTTCCACCCTCCCTCCCCCATTCTGGTTACAAAGGAAACCCTACGGGGACGGGCCCAACGGGGAAAGAGGGGTACTGGGAAAAGGGGAGGTCCCCCTCCCTCCCCTCCCCCCTCCCCTCCCCCCTCCCCCTCCCCCCTAACCCTCTCCCTCCCCCTTCCCCCCTCCCCTCCTCCCTCCACACCTCCCTCCTCCCTCCCTCCCCTCCTCCCGGTTACAATGGAAACCCTACGAGGACGGGCCCAACGGGGAAAGAGGGGTACTGGGAAAAGGGGAGGTCCCCCTCCCTCCCCCTTACACGCTCCCTCCCTCCCCCTCCCCCTCTCCCTCCCCCCTCCCCTCCCCCCTCCCTCCCCCTCCCCTCCTCCCTCCACACCTCCCTCCTCCCTCCCCCCTACCCCCCTCCCTCCCCTCTCCCTCCTCCCCCTTCCCCCTCCCTCCCCCTCCCCTCCTCCCTCCCCCTCCCCTCCTCCCTCCACACCTCCCTCCTCCCTCCCTCCCCCTTCCCTACCTCCCCTCCTCCCGGTTACAATGGAAACCCTACGACGACGGGCCCAACGGGGAAAGAGGGGTACTGGGAAAACGGGTGGTCCCCCTCCCTCCCCCCTTCCCCCCTCCCTACCCCCTCCCTCCCCTCTCCCTCCCCCTTGCCCCTTCCCCCCTCACCCTCCCCTCCCCCCTCCACACCTCCCTCCTCCCTTCCCTCCCCCCCACTCCCCTCCCGGTTACAATGGAAACCTTACGAGGACGGGCACAACGGGGAAAGAGGGGTACTGGGAAAAGGGGAGGTCCCCCTCCCTCCCCCTTCCACCCTCACCCCTTCCCCCCACCCCTCCCCCTCTCCCTCCCCCCTCCCTCCACCTCCCCCCCTTCCCCCCTCCCCCTCCCTCCCCCTCCCCTCCTCCCTCCACACCTCCCTCTTCCCTCCCTCCCCCCTCCCTCCCTGCCTCACGGTTACAATGGAAACCCTACGAGGACGGGCCCAACGGGGAAAGGGGTGTGCTGGGGAAAGGGGGGGGGAGAGTAAGAGTGTATCTGGGGGAGAGAGAATGGGGGGGTCTGAGAATGGGGACTGGGGAGGGGGACAACAGGGGGCTTGGTGGTTTGGGAAAGAAGAGTACTGGGAAAAGGGGAGGTACCCCTCCCTCCCCACTCTCCTCCCTCCCTCATCCCTCCCTCCCTCCCGTCCCAGCAGCGCTGACCGCCGGGAGGTGTAGTCGCCGTCGCCTCTCCCGCTGTTTGATTTCATTTATAACAAAGACATTTATTTAAAATGAGGAATGTGATTTTCATTAAGTTTGATTTTATTTATTTAAAAAAAGCTGATGCTCTATAGATAAGTTTATTTCCTTTTCAACAAAGAACGCTGTTTATTTTAAAGTAAAATAGACCCTCCCCCACCCCCCTCCCTCCCCTCTCCCTCCCCATCCCCCTCCCCTCCTTCCCCCTCCCCTCCCCCCTCCACTCCACCCTCCCCTCCCCCCCTCCCTCCCACTTCCCTCCCTCCCATCCTCCCGGTTACAATGGAAACCCTACGAGGACGGGCCCAACGGGCCCACTCGGTCTAGTCTATCTATATACTACTAAAACTCTGCGGTCCAACATTCCGTATGTATATACGGAAGATTCCGTGTGTATATACGGAAGATTCCGAAGATTTCTGTCCATAACTTACAAACCCTACTCCTCCCTGAAGGTACACCAAAGCGCTACGATTTTTGTACCGCCGTATTCACCATTAACATGGGCAACTATTGTAAGTACTTTCGTTCAAATTGAAGCTACCTTTTTAAAGCTAGAGAGATATTAAAGTTAAAATTTCTCATTTCTAACCCTTTTCTTGAAGGGGCTTCAGCGCGTGATGTCACAATGGCACCCGTGCACCAATGAGAGATCAGCTCGCGATGGACAAGCGGCTGCTATTGGGTGTTTACTACTTTAAATTTACATGATTTTTTTTCTGACCTTTTTTTTCAAGGTCTTCAGCTTGTGACGTCACAATGCTTGTGTGAGATGTTGCAACATTGTTGCGAAAAGCAACTGCCAGTTTTTTAAAGTTGTGCGAGTCACTTAACATACACAGATCAGCATGGGGCCCCTATTCCCTCCCTCCCCCCCTTCCCCCCTCAACCCCTTCCTCCCCACTCCTTCCCACCTCCATCCCCCCTCCCTCCCCCCCTTCCCCCTCCCCTCCCCCCTCCCTCCCCCTCCCCCTCCACCCTCCACACCTCCCTCCCTCCCCCTTCCCTCCCTCCCCTCCTCCCGGTTACAATTGAAACCCTACGAGGATGGGCCCAACGGAGAAAGAGGGGTACTGGGAAAAGGGGAGGTCCCCCTCCCTCCCCTTCCCCCTCCCCTCCCCCCCCTACCCCTCTCCCTCCCCCCTCACCCCCCTTCCCCCCTCCCCCCTCCCTCCCCCTCTCCCTCCCCCTCCCCCCCCTTCCCCCCTCCCCTCCCCCCTCCCTCCCCCTCCCCTCCCTCCCCTTCCCCCTCCCCTCCCCCCCTACCCATCTCCCTCCCCCCTCACCCCCCTTCCCCCCTCCCCCCTCCCTCCCCCTCTCCCTCCCCCTCCCCCTCCCCCCCCTTCCCCCCTCCCCTCCCCCCTCCCTCCCCCTCCCCTCCCTCCACACCTCCCTCCTCCCTCCCTCCCCCTCCCCTCCCTCCCTCCCTCCCCCTTACCTCCCTCCCCTCCTCCCGGTTACAATGGAAACCCTACGAGGACGGGCCCAACGGGGAAAGAGGGGTACTGGGAAAAGGGGAGGTCCCCCTCCCTCCCCCCTTCCCCATCCCATCCCCCCTCCGTCCCCTCTCCCGCCCCCTTCCCCCCCTCCCCTTCCCCCCTCCCTCCCCTCCTCCCTCCACACCTCCCTCCTCCCTCCCTCCCTCCCCTTCCCTCCCTCCCATCCTCCCAATGCTTGTGTGAGATGGTTGCAACATTGTTTCGAAAAGCAACTGACAGACGCACTAAGTAGCCGCGAATGTTTCAAAACCAGCACTTAACCGCGAATGTTTTTTTAAAAAGCACTTAACCGCGAATGTTTCAAAACCATCAATTAAAAAGCACTTATTTGTTTTAAAGTTTTTTTTTTTATTCCAAGAGAATGGGGGGGGGTCTGAGAATGGTGACTGGGGAGGGGGACAACAGGGGTCGTTGCGGTGGGGGCTTGGTGGTGGGGGAAAGAGGGGTACTGGGAAAAGGGGAGGTCCCACTTCCCCCTCAACCTCTTCCTCCCCCCTCCTTCCCACCTCCATCCCTACTCTCTCCCCCCTCAATCCCAACCTCCATCACCACTCAGCCCCTAACTCCCCCCTCCCTCCTTCCCTCCATCCCACCCTCCCCCAATCCCTCCCCCCTCCCTCCACCCTTCCATCCCTCTCCCCCTCCCCCCTCCTTCCCCCCTCCCTCCCCCCCTCCCGGTTACAATGGAAACCCTACGGGGACGGGCCCAACGGGGAAAGAGGGGTACTGGGAAAAGAGGAGATCCCCCTCCCTCCCCTCCCCCCTACCCCCTTCCCCCTCCCCTTCCCCCCTCCCCTCCCTCCCCCTCCCCTCCTCCCTCCACACCTCCCTCCTCCCTCCCTCCCCCCCTCCCGGTTACAATGGAAACCCTATGAGGACGGGCCCAACGGGGAAAGAGGGGTACTGGGAAAAGGGGAGGTCCCCCTTCCCCCCTCAACCCCTTCATCTCCCCTCCTTCCCACCTCCAACCCCACTCCCTCCCCCCCTCCTCCCCCTCCCTCCCCAACTCCCTCCCCCCTCCCCCCTAACTCCCCCCTCCCTCCTTCCCTCCATCCCTCCCTCCCCAATCCCTCCCCCCCTCCCTCCACCCTTCCATCCCTCTCCCCCCTCCTTGAAACCCTACGAGGACGGGCCCAACGGGGAAAGAGGAGTACTGGGAAAAGGGGAGGTCCCCCTCCCTCCCCCCTTCCCCCTCCCCTCCCCCCTCTCCCTCCCCCTCCCCCCTACCCCCCTCCCTCCCCTCCCCCCTCCCTCCCCTCCCCTCCTCCTTCCACACCTCCCTCCTCCCTCCCTCCCCCTTCCCGCCCTCCCCTCCTCCCGGTTACAATGGAAACCCTACGAGGACGGGCCCAACGGGGAAAGAGGGGTACTGGGAAAAGGGGAGGTCCCCCTCCCTCCCTCCCTCCCCTCTCCCTCCCCCCCTTCCCTCCTCCCTTCCCCCCTCCCCTCCCCACTCCCATCCCCCCCTCTCCCCCCTCCCTCCCCCTAACCCCCTCCCTCCCCCTCTCCCTCCCCCCTCCCCTCCCCCTCCCTCCCCTCCTCCCTCCCCCTTCCCTCCCCCAACCCTCCCCCTTTCTTCCCCTCCCGGTTACAATGGAAACCCTACGAGGACGGGCCCAACGGGCCCACTCGGTCTAGTATAATACTAAAACTCTGCGGTCCAACATTCCGTATGTATATACGGAAGATTCCGTGTGTATATACGGAAGATTCCGAAGATTTCTGTCCATAACTTACAAACCCTGCTCCTCCCAGACGGTACACCAAAGCGCTACGATTTTTGTACCGCCGTATTCACCATTAACGTGGGCAACTGTTGTAAGTACTTTCGTTCAAATTGAAGCTACCTTTTTAAAGCTAGAGAGATATTAAAGTTTAAATTTTCATTTCTAACACTTTTCTTGAAGGGGCCAAACCCTACTCCTCCCAGACGGTACACCAAAGCGCTACGATTTTTGTACCGCCGTATTCACCATTAACATGGGCAACTATTGTAAGTACTTTCGTTCAAATTGAAGCTACCTTTTTAAAGCTAGAGAGATATTAAAGTATAAATATTCATTTCTAACCCTTTTCTTGAAGGGGCTTCAGTGCGTGATGTCACAATGGCACCCGTGCACCAATGAGAGATCAGCTCGGTTTTAAATTTACATCTTCAGCTTGTGACGTCACAATGCTTGTGTGAGATTGTTGCAACATTGTTGCGAAAAGCAACTGCCAGTTTTTTAAAGTTGTGCAAGTCACTTAACATACACAGATCAGCATGGGGCCCCTATTCCCTCCCTCCCCCCCTTCCCCCCTCAACCCCTTCCTCCCCACTCCTTCCCACCTCCATCCCCACTCCCTCCCCCCCTCCTCCCCAACTCCCTCCCCACCTCCCTCACCCCTCCTCCCCTAACTCCCCCCCCCTCCCCTCCTTCCCTCCATCCTCCCCCCCTCCCTCCACCCTTCCATCCCTCTCCCCCTCCCCCCTCCTTCCACCCTCCCTCCCCCCCTTCTGGTTACAAAGGAAACCCTACGGGGACGGGCCCAACGGGGAAAGAGGGGTACTGGGAAAAGGGGAGGTCCCCCTCCCTCCCCTTCCCCCCTCCCCTCCCCCCTCCCCCTCCCCCCTAACCCTCTCCCTCCCCCTCCCCTCCCCCCCTCCCCATCTCCCTCCACACCTCCTCCTCCCTCCCTCCCCTCCTCCCGGTTACAATGGAAACCCTACGAGGACGGGCCCAATGGGGAAAGAGGGGTACTGGGAAAAGGGGAGGTCCCACTTCCCCCCTCAACCCCTTCCTCCCCCCTCCTTCCCACCTCCATCCCCACTCCCTCCCCCCTCCCTCCCCCCTCAATCCCAACCTCCTTCACCACTCAGCCCCTAACTCCCCCCTCCCTCCTTCCCTCCATCCCACCCTCCCCCACTCCCTACCCCCTCCCTCCACCATTCCATCCCTCTCCCCCTCCCCCCTCCTTCCACCCTCCCTCCCCTCCTCCCGGTTACAATGGAAACCCTACGAGGACGGGCCCAATGGGGAAAGAGGGGTACTGGGAAAATGGGAGGTTCCCCTCCCTCCCCCCTCACTCCCCCCTCCCTCCCTTCTCCCTCCCCCCCTCCCTCCCCCTCCCCTTCCCCCCTCCCTCCCCTTCCCCCCTCCCCCCTCCCTCCCCCTCCCCCCTACCCCCTTCCCTCCCCTCTCCCTCCCCCCCTTCCCCCCTCCCCTCCCCCCTCCCTCCCCCTCCCCTCCCCCCTCCACACCTCCCTACTCCCTCCCTCGAAAAGCAACTGACAGAAGCACGAAGTAGCCGCGAATGTTTCAAAACCAGCACTTAACCGCGAATGTTTTTTAAAAAAAGCACTTAACCGCGAATGTTTCAAAACAAGCAATTAAAAAGCACTTTTTTTTTTAAAGTATTTTTTTTTTATTCCAAGAGAATGGGGGGGGTCTGAGAATGGGGACTGGGGAGGGGGACAACAGGGGTCGTTGCGGTGGGGGCTTGGTGGTGGGAGAAAGAGGGGTACTGGGAAAAGGGGAGGTCCCACTTCCCCCTCAACCTCTTCCTCCCCCCTCCTTCCCACCTCCATCCCCACTCTCTCCCCCCTCAATCCCAACCTCCATCACCACTCAGCCCCTAACTCACCCCTCCCTCCTTCCCTCCATCCGACCCTCCCCCACTCCCTCCCCCCCTCCCTCCACCCTTCCACCCCTCTCCCCCTCCTTCCACCCTCCCTCCCCCCCTCCCGTTTACAATGGAAACCCTATGGGGACGGGCCCAACGGGGAAAGAGGGGTACTGGGAAAAGGGGAGTTCCCCTCCCTCCCCTCCTCCCTCCCCTCCCCCCTACCCCTCTTCCCCCCTCCCCCTCCCCTCCCCCCCCTCCCTCCCCCTCCCCTCCTCCCTCCACACCTCCCTCCACACCTCCCTCCTCCCTCCCTCCCCCCCTCCCGGTTATAATGGAAACCCTACGAGGACGGGCCCAACGGGGAAAGAGGAGTACTGGGAAAAGGGGAGGTCCCCCTCCCTCCCCCCTTCCCCCTCCCCTCCCCCATCCCCTCTCCCTCCCCCTCCCTCCCCCTCCCCCCTACCCCCCTCCCTCCCCTCCCCCCTCCCTCCCCTCCCCTCCTCCCTCCACACCTCCCTCCTCCCTCCCTCCCCCTTCCCGCCCTCCCCTCCTCCCGGTTACAATGGAAACCCTACGAGGACGGGCCCAACGGGGAAAGAGGGGTACTGGGAAAAGGGGAGGTCCCCCTCCCTCCCTCCCCCCTACCCACCTCCCTCCCCTCTCCCTCCCCCCCTTCCCTCCTCCCTTCCCCCCTCCCCTCCCCCCTCCCATCCCCCCCTCTCCCCCCTCCCTCCCCCCTACCCCCCTCCCTCCCCTCTCCCTCCCCCCCTCCCCTCCCCCCCTCCCTCCCCTCCTCCCTCCCCCTTCCCTCCCCCAACCCTCCCCCTTTCCTCCCCTCCCGGTTACAATGGAAACCCTACGAGGACGGGCCCAACGGGCCCACTCGGTCTAGTCTATCTATCTATCTATCTATATAATACTAAAACTCTGCGGTCCAACATTCCGTATGTATGTATGTATATGTGTATGTACGGAAGATTACTTACAAACCCTACTCCTCCTAGACGGTACACCAAAGCGCTACGATTTTTGTACCGCCGTATTCACCATTAACCTGGGCAACTATTGTAAGTACTTTCGTTCAAATTGAAGCTACCTTTTTAAAGCTAGAGAGATATTAAAGTTTAAATTTTTCATTTCTAACCCTTTTCTTCAAGGGGCTACATTTTTTTTTGTTATTGCAAGTCAAGTCAAGTCAAGTCAGTTTTATTTGTATAGCACATTTAAAAACAACCCACGTTGACCAAAGTACTGCACATCTGATTAGGAAAAAACAAACAAACATCTGATTAGGGAAAAAAAAAAAGAATGAAGGCTATAGTGGTCACTTGACATACACAGATCAGGAGGACGGGCCCAACGGGCACACTTGGAGAGTAAGAGTGGGGCTGGGGGAGGAGAGAATGGGGGGTGTGGGGACGGGCCCAACGGGCCCTCTTTTCCGGGCCCAACGGGCACACTTGGAGAGTAAGAGTGGGGCTGGGGGAGTGAGAATGGGGGGTGTGGGGACGGGCCCAACGGGCCCTCTTTTCTAGTATACTACTAAAACTCTGCGGTCCAACATTCCGGATGTATATGTGTATGTACGGAAGATTCCGAAGAGTTTCTGTCCATAACTTACAAACCCTACTCCTCCCTGAAGTTACACCAAAGCGCTACGATTTTTGTACCGCCATATTCACCATTAACCTGGGCAACTATTGTAAGTACTTTCGTTCAAATTGAAGCTACCTTTTTAAAGCTAGAGAGATATTAAAGTTTAAATTTTCATTTCTAACCCTTTTCTTGAAGGGGCTTCAGCGCGTGATGTCACAATGGCACCCGTGCACCAATGAGAGATCAGCTCGCGATGGACAAGCGGCTGCTATTGGGTGTTTACTACTTTAAATTTACATGATTTTTTTTCTGACCTTTTTTTTCAAGGTCTTCAGCTTGTGACGTCACAATGCTTGTGTGAGATGTTGCAACATTGTTGCGAAAAGCAACTGCCAGTTTTTTAAAGTTGTGCGAGTCACTTAACATACACAGATCAGCATGGGGCCCCTATTCCCTCCCTCCCCCCCCCCTTCCCCCCTCAACCCCTTCCTCCCCACTCCTTCCCACCTCCAACCCCCCTCCCTCCCCCCCTTCCCCCCTCCCCTCCCCTCTCCCTCCCCCTCCCCCTCCACCCTCCACACCTCCCTCCCTCCCCCTTCCCTCCCTCCCCTCCTCCCGGTTACAATGGAAACCCTACGAGGATGGGCCCAACGGAGAAAGAGGGGTACTGGGAAAAGGGGAGGTCCCCCTCCCTCCCCTTCCCCTCCCCCCCCCTACCCCTCTCCCTCCCCCCTCACCCCCCTTCCCCCCTCCCCCCCTCCCTCCCCCCTCTCCCTCCCCCTCCCCCCCTTCCCCCCTCCCCTCCCCCCTCCCTCCCCCTCCCCTCCCTCCACACCTCCCTCCTCCCTCCCCCTTCCCTCCCTCCCCTCCTCCCGGTTACAATGGAAACCCTACGAGGACGGGCCCAACGGGGAAAGAGGGGTACTGGGAAAAGGGGAGGTCCCCCTCCCTCCCCCCTTCCCCATCCCATCCCCCCTCCCTCCCCTCTCCCGCCCCCTTCCCCCCCTCCCCTTCCCCCCTCCCTCCCCTCCTCCCTCCACTCCTCCCTCCCTCCCCTTCCCTCCCTCCCTCCCCTTCCCTCCCTCCCATCCTCCCAATGCTTGTGTGAGATGGTTGCAACATTGTTTCGAAAAGCAACTGACAGAAGCACTAAGTAGCCGCGAATGTTTCAAAACCAGCACTTAACCGCGAATGTTTTTTTAAAAAGGACTTAACCGCGAATGTTTCAAAACAAGCAATTAAAAAGCACTTATTTTTTTTAAAGTATTTTTTTTTATTCCAAGAGAATGGGGGGGGGTCTGAGAATGGGGACTGGGGAGGGGGACAACAGGGGTCGTTGCGGTGGGGGCTTGGTGGTGGGGGAAAGAGGGGTACTGGGAAAAGGGGAGGTCCCACTTACCCCTCAACCTCTTCCTCCCCCCTCCTTCCCACCTCCATCCCCACTCTCTCCCCCCTCAATCCCAACCTCCATCACCACTCAGCCCCTAACTCCCCCCTCCCTCCTTCCCTCCATCCCACCCTCCCCCAATCCCTCCCCCCTCCCTCCACCCTTCCATCCCTCTCCCCCTCCCCCCTCCTTCCACCCTCCCTCCCCCCCTCCCGGTTACAATGGAAACCCTACGGGGACGGGCCCAACGGGGAAAGAGGAATACTGGGAAAAGAGGAGATCCCCCTCCCTCCCCTCCCCCCTACCCCCTTCCCCCCACCCCTTCCCCCTCCCCTCCCCCCCTCCCTCCCCCTCCCCTCCTCCCTCCACACCTCCCTCCCTCCCCCCCTCCCGGTTACAATGGAAACCCTATGAGGACGGGCCCAACGGGGAAAGAGGGGTACTGGGAAAAGGGGAGGTCCCCCTTCCCCCCTCAACCCCTTCATCCCCCCTCCTTCCCACCTCCATCCCCACTCCCTCCCCTCCTCCTCCCTCCCCAACTCCCTCCCCCCTCCCCCCTAACTCCCCCCTCCCTCCATCCCTCCCTCCCAATCCCTCCCCCCCTCCCTCCACCCTTCCATCCCTCTCCCCCTTCCTTGAAACCCTACGAGGACGGGCCCAACGGGTAAAGAGGAGTACTGGGAAAAGGGGAGGTCCCCCTCCCTCCCTCCCTCCCCCCTACCCACCTCCCTCCCCTCTCCCTCCCCCCCTTCCCTCCTCCCTTCCCCCCTCCCCTCCCCCCTCCCATCCCCCCTCTCCCCCCTCCCTCCCCCTACCCCCCTCCCTCCCCTCCTCCCTCCCCCCTTCCCTCCCCCAACCCTCCCCCTTTCCTCCCCTCCCGGTTACAATGGAAACCCTACGAGGACGGGCCCAACGGGCCCACTCGGTCTAGTCTATATACTACTAAAACTCTGCGGTCCAACATTCCGTATGTATGTGTGTATGTGTGTATATACGGAAGATTCCGAAGAATTTCTGTCCATAACTTACAAACCCTGCTCCTCCCAGACGGTACACCAAAGCGCTACGATTTTTGTACCGCCATATTCACCATTAACATGGGCAACTATTGAAAGTACTTTCGTTCAAATTGAAGCTACCTTTTTAAAGCTAGAGAGATATTAAAGTTTAAATTTTCATTTCTAACACTTTTCTTGAAGGGGCCAAACCCTACTCCTCCCAGACGGTACACCAAAGCGCTACGATTTTTGTACCGCCGTATTCACCATTAACATGGGCAACTATTGTAAGTACTTTCGTTCAAATTGAAGCTACCTTTTTAAAGCTAGAGAGATATTAAAGTTTAAATTTTTCATTTCTAACCCTTTTCTTGAAGGGGCTTCAGCGCGTGATGTCACAATGGCACCCGTGCACCAATGAGAGATCAGCTCGCGATGGACAAGCGGCTGCTATTGGGTGTTTACTACTTTAAATTTACATAATTTTTTTGTGACCTTTTTTTTTCAAGGTCTTCAGCTTGTGACGTCACAATGCTTGTGTGAGATGGTTGCAACATTGTTGCGAAAAGCAACTGCCAGTTTTTAAAGTTGTGCGAGTCACTTAACATACACAGATCAGCATGGGGCCCCTATTCCCTCCCTCCCCCCCTTCCCCCTCAACCCCTTCCTCCCCACTCCTTCCCACCTCCACCCCCCCTCCCTCCCCCCCTTCCCCCCTCCCCTCCCCCCTCCCTCCCCCTCCACCCTCCACACCTCCCTCCCCCTTCCCTCCCTCCCCTCCTCCCGGTTACAATGGAAACCCTACGAGGACGGGCCCAACGGGAAAGAGGGGTACTGGAAAAGGGGAGGTCCCCCTCCCTCCCCTTCCCCCTCCCCTCCCCCCCTACCCCTCTCCCTCCCCCCTCACCCCCCTCCCATACCCCTCTCCTCCCCCCCTCCCTCCCCCTCTCCCTCCCCCCCTCCCCCCCTTCCCCCTCCCCTCCCCCCTCCCTCCCCCTCCCCTCCCTCCACACCTCCCTCCTCCCTCCCTCCCCCTTCCCTCCCTCCCCTCCTCCCAGTTACAATGGAAACCCTACGAGGACGGGCCCAACGGGGAAAGAGGGGTACTGGGAAAAGGGGAGGTCCCCCTCACTCCCCCCTTCCCCATCCCATCCCCCCTCCCTCCCCTCTCCCGCCCCCTTCCCCCCCTCCCCTTCCCCCCTCCCTCCCCTCCTCCCTCCACACCTCCCTCCTCCCTCCCTCCCCTTCCCTCCCTCCCATCCTCCCAATGCTTGTGTGAGATGGTTGCAACATTGTTTCGAAAAGCAACTGACAGAAGCACTAAGTAGCCGCGAATGTTTCAAAACCAGCACTTAACCGCGAATGTTTTTTAAAAAAGCACTTAACCGCGAATGTTTCAAAACAAGCAATTAAAAAGCACTTTTTTTTAAAAAGTATTTCTTTTTATTCCAAGAGAATGGGGGGGGTCTGAAAATGGGGACTGGGTAGGGGGACAACAGGGGTCGTTGCGGTGGGGGCTTGGTGGTGGGGGAAAAAGGGGTACTGGGAAAAGGGGAGGTCCCACTTCCCCCTCAACCTCTTCCTCCCCCTCCTTCCCACCTCCATCCCCACTCTCTCCCCCCTCAATCCCAACCTCCATCACCACTCAGCCCCTAACTCACCCCTCCCTCCTTCCCTCCCTCCTTCCCTCCATCCGACCCTCCCCCCACTCCCTCCACCCTTCCACCCCTCTCCCCCTCCTTCCACCCTCCCTCCCCCCCCTCCCGGTTACAATGGAAACCCTACGGGGACGGGCCCAACGGGGAAAGAGGGGGTACTGGGAAAAGGGGAGGTCCCCTCCCTCCCCCCTCCCTCCCCCCTTCCCCCTCCCCTCCCCCCCTCCCCTCTCCCTCCCCTCCCCCCTCCCCTCTCCCTCCCCCTCCTCCCCCTCCCCCCTACCCCCCTCCCTCCCCTCCCCCCTCCCTCCCCTCCCCTCCTCCCTCCACACCACCCTCCACACCTCCCTCCTCCCTCCCTCCCCCCCTCCCGGTTACAATGGAAACCCTACGGGGACGGGCCCAACGGGGAAAGAGGAGTACTGGGAAAAGGGGAGGTCCCCCTCCCTCCCCCCTTCCCCCTCCCCTCCCCCATCCCCTCTCCCTCCCCCTCCCTCCCCCTCCCCCCTACCCCCCTCCCTCCCCTCCCCCCTCCCTCCCCTCCCCTCCTCCTCCCTCCACACCTCCCTCCACACCTCCCTCCCTCCCCCTACCCGCCCTCCCCTCCTCACGGTTACAATGGAAACCCTACGAGGACGGCCCAACGGGGAAAGAGGGGTACTGGGAAAAGGGAGGTCCCCCTCCCTCCCTCCCCCCTACCCACCTCCCTCCCCTCTCCCTCCCCCCCTTCCCTCCTCCCTTCCCTCCTCCCTTCCCCCCTCCCTCCCCACTCCCATCCCCCCCTCTCCCCCTCCCTCCCCCCTATCCCCCCTCCCTCCCCTCTCCCTCCCCCCACCCCCCTCCCCTCCCCCCCTCCCTCCCCTCCTCCCTCCCCCTTCCCTCCCCCAACCCTCCCCCTTTCCTCCCCTCCCGGTTACAATGGAAACCCTACGAGGACGGGCCCAACGGCCCACTCGGTCTAGTATAATACTAAAACTCTGCGGTCCAACATTCCGTATGTATATACGGAAGATTCCGTATGTATATACGGAAGATTCCGAAGATTTCTGTCCATAACTTACAAACCCTGCTCCTCCCAGACGGTACACCAAAGCGCTACGATTTTTGTACCGCCGTATTCACCATTAACATGGGCAACTGTTGTAAGTACTTTCGTTCAAATTGAAGCTACCTTTTTAAAGCTAGAGAGATATTAAAGTTTAAATTTTCATTTCTAACACTTTTCTTGAAGGGTCCAAACCCTACTCCTCCCAGACGGTACACCAAAGCGCTACGATTTTTGTACCGCCGTATTCACCATTAACATGGGCAACTATTGTAAGTACTTTCGTTCAAATTGAAGCTACCTTTTTAAAGCTAGAGAGATATTAAAGTATAAATTTTCATTTCTAACCCTTTTCTTGAAGGGGCTTCAGTGCGTGATGTCACAATGGCACCCGTGCACCAATGAGAGATCAGCTCGGTTTTAAATTTACATCTTCAGCTTGTGACGTCACAATGCTTGTGTGAGATTGTTGCAACATTGTTGCGAAAAGCAACTGCCAGTTTTTTAAAGTTGTGCAAGTCACTTAACATACACAGATCAGCATGGGGCCCCTATTCCCTCCCTCCCCCCCTTCCCCCCTCAACCCCTTCCTCCCCACTCCTTCCCACCTCCATCCCCACTCCCTCCCCCCCTCCTCCCCAACTCCCTCCCCACCTCCCTCACCCCTCCTCCCCTAACTCCCCCCCCTCCCTCCTTCCCTCCATCCTCCCCCCCTCCCTCCACCCTTCCATCCCTCTCCCCCTCCCCCCTCCTTCCACCCTCCCTCCCCCCCTTCTGGTTACAAAGGAAACCCTACGGGGACGGGCCCAACGGGGAAAGAGGGGTACTGGGAAAAGGGGAGGTCCCCCTCCCTCCCCTTCCCCCCTCCCCTCCCCCCCTCCCCCTCCCCCCTAACCCTCTCCCTCCCCCTCCCCTCCCCCTCCTCCCTCCACACCTCCTCCTCCTCCCTCCCTCCCCTCCTCCCGGTTACAATGGAAACCCTACGAGGACGGGCCCAACGGGGAAAGAGGGGTACTGGGAAAAGGGGAGGTCCCCCTCCCTCCCCCCCTTCCCCCATCCCATCCCCCCTCCCTCCCCTCTCCCTCCCCCCGTTCCCCCTCCCCTTCCCCCCTCCCTCCACACCTCTCTCCTCCCTCCCTCCCCTTCCCTCCCTCCCATCCTCCCAATGCTTGTTTGAGATGGGTGCTACATTGTTTCGAAAAGCACCACTAACAGATCGCAGTGAGAAGCACTATGTGACCGTGAATGTTTCAAAACAAGCACTTAAAAAGCACTTATCTTTTTTTAAAGTATTTTTTTTTATTGCAAGTCACTTATCATACACAGATTAGCATTGGGCCCCTATGCTCGTGGGCCACTGGGGCAAGTGTTTCGAAAAAAGCACTGAGAGTGTGTCTGGGGGAGAGAGAGAATGGGGGGGGGGGGGGGTCTGAGAATGGGGACTGGGGAGGGGGACAACTGGGGTCGTTGCGGAGGGGGCTTGGTGGTGGGGGAAAGAGGGGTACTGGGAAAAGGGGAGGTCCCACTTCCCCCCTCAACCCCTTCCTCCCCCCTCCTTCTCACCTCCATCCCCACTCCCTCCCCCCTCCCTCCCCCCTCAATCCCAACCTCTTTCACCACTCAGCCCCTAACTCCCCCACTCCCTCCTTCCCTCCATCCCACCCTCCCCCCACTCCCTCCCCCCTCCCTCCACCATTCCATCCCTCTCCCCCTCCCCCCTCCTTCCACCCTCCCTCCCCTCCTCCCGGTTACAATGGAAACCCTACGAGGACGGGCCCCAATGGGGAAAGAGGGGGTACTGGGAAAATGGGAGGTTCCCCTCCCTCTCCCCTCACTCCCCCCTCCCTCCCTTCTCCCCTCCCCCCCCTCCCTCCCCCTCCCCTTCCCCCCTCCCTCCCCCTTCCCCCCTCCCCCCTCCCTCCCCCCTCCCCCCTACCCCCCTTCCCTCCCCTCTCCCTCCCCCCTTCCCCCCTCCCCCTCCCCCTCCCTCCCCCTCCCCTCCCCCCTCCACACCTCCCTACTCCCTCCCTCGAAAAGCAACTGACAGAAGCACTAAGTAGCCGCGAATGTTTCAAAACCAGCACTTAACCGCGAATGTTTTTAAAAAAGCACTTAACCGCGAATGTTTCAAAACAAGCAATTAAAAAGCACTTTTTTTTAAAAAGTTTTTTTTTTAATTCCAAGAGAATGGGGGGGGTCTGAGAATGGGGACTGGGGAGGGGGACAACAGGGGTCGTTGCGGTGGGGGCTTGGTGGTGGGAGAAAGAGGGGTACTGGGAAAAGGGGAGGTCCCACTTCCCCCTCAACCTCTTCCTCCCCCCTCCTTCCCACCTCCATCCCCACTCTCTCCCCCCCTCAATCCCAACCTCCATCACCACTCAGCCCCTAACTCACCCCTCCCTCCTTCCCTCCATCCGACCCTCCCCCACTCCCTCCCCCCCTCCCTCCACCCTTCCACCCCTCTCCCCCTCCTTCCACCCTCCCTCCCCCCTCCCGGTTACAATGGAAACCCTACGGGGACGGGCCCAACGGGGAAAGAGGGGTACTGGGAAAAGGGGAGTTCCCCTCCCTCCCCTCCTCCCTCCCCTCCCCCCTACCCCTCTTCCCCCCTCCCCCTCCCCTCCCCCCCTCCCTCCCCCTCCCCTCCTCCCTCCACACCTCCCTCCACACCTCCCTCCTCCCTCCCTCCCCCCCTCCCGGTTACAATGGAAACCCTACGAGGACGGGCCCAACGGGGAAAGAGGAGTACTGGGAAAAGGGGAGGTCCCCCTCCCTCCCCCCTTCCCCCTCCCCTCCCCATCCCCTCTCCCTCCCCCTCCCTCCCCCTCCCCCCTACCCCCCTCCCTCCCCTCCCCCCTCCCTCCCCTCCCCTCCTCCCTCCACACCTCCCTCCTCCCTCCCTCCCCCTTCCCCGCCCTCCCCTCCTCCCGGTTACAATGGAAACCCTACGAGGACGGGCCCAACGGGGAAAGAGGGGTACTGGGAAAAGGGGAGGTCCCCCTCCCTCCCTCCCCCTACCCACTTCCCTCCCCTCTCCCTCCCCCCCTTCCCTCCTCCCTTCCCCCCTCCCCTCCCCCCTCCCATCCCCCCCTCTCCCCCCTCCCACCCCCCTCCCTCCCCTCTCCCTCCCCCCTCCCCTCCCCCCTCCCTCCCCTCCTCCCTCCCCCTTCCCTCCCCCAACCCTCCCCCTTTCCTCCCCTCCCGGTTACAATGGAAACCCTACGAGGACGGGCCCAACGGGCCCACTCGGTCTAGTCTATCTATATACTACTAAAACTCTGCGGTCCAACATTCCGTATGTATGTGTGTATGTGTGTATATACGGAAGATTCCGAAGAATTTCTGTCCATAACTTACAAACCCTGCTCCTCCCAGACGGTACACCAAAGCGCTACGATTTTTGTACCGCCATATTCACCATTAACATGGGCAACTATTGTAAGTACTTTCGTTCAAATTGAAGCTACCTTTTTAAAGCTAGAGAGATATTAAAGTTTAAATTTTCATTTCTAACACTTTTCTTGAAGGGGCCAAACCCTACTCCTCCCAGACGGTACACCAAAGCGCTACGATTTTTGTACCGCCGTATTCACCATTAACATGGGCAACTATTGTAAGTACTTTCGTTCAAATTGAAGCTACCTTTTTAAAGCTAGAGAGATATTAAAGTTTAAATTTTTCATTTCTAACCCTTTTCTTGAAGGGGCTTCAGCGCGTGATGTCACAATGGCACCCGTGCACCAATGAGAGATCAGCTCGCGATGGACAAGCGGCTGCTATTGGGTGTTTACTACTTTAAATTTACATAATTTTTTTCTGACCTTTTTTTTCAAGGTCTTCAGCTTGTGACGTCACAATGCTTGTGTGAGATGGTTGCAACATTGTTGCGAAAAGCAACTGCCAGTTTTTTAAAGTTGTGCAAGTCACTTAACATACACAGATCAGCATGGGGCCCCTATTCCCTCCCTCCCCCCCCCTTCCCCCTCAACACCTTCCTCCCCACTCCTTCCCACCTCCACCCCCCCCTCCCTCCCCCCCTTCCCCCCTCCCCTCCCCCTCCCTCCCCCTCCACCCTCCACACCTCCCTTCCCTCCCCTCCTCCCGGTTACAATGGAAACCCTACGAGGACGGGCCCAACGGGGAAAGAGGGGTACTGGGAAAAGGGGAGGTCCCCCTCCCTCCCCTTCCCCCTCCCCTCCCCCCCCTACCCCTCTCCCTCCCCCCTCACCCCCCTCCCCCCCTCCCTCCCCCTCTCCCTCCCCCTCCCCCCCTTCCCCCTCCCCTCCCCCCACCCTCCCCCTCCCCTCCCTCCACACCTCCCTCCTCCCTCCCTCCCCCCTTCCCTCCCTCCCCTCCTCCCGGTTACAATGGAAACCCTACGAGGACGGGCCCAACGGGGAAAGAGGGGTACTGGGAAAAGGGGAGGTCCCCCTCACTCCCCCCTTCCCCATCCCAACCCCCCTCCCTCCCCTCTCCCGCCCCCTTCCCCCCCTCCCCTTCCCCCCTCCCTCCCCTCCTCCCTCCACACCTCCCTCCTCCCTCCCTCCCCTTCCCTCCCTCCCATCCTCCCAATGCTTGTGTGAGATGGTTGCAACATTGTTTCGAAAAGCAACTGACAGAAGCACTAAGTAGCCGCGAATGTTTCAAAACCAGCACTTAACCGCGAATGTTTTTTAAAAAAGCACTTAACCGCGAATGTTTCAAAACAAGCAATTAAAAAGCACTTTTTTTTAAAAAGTATTTTTTTTTATTCCAAGAGAATGGGGGGGTCTGAGAATGGGGACTGGGTAGGGGGACAACAGGGGTCGTTGCGGTGGGGGCTTGGTGGTGGGGGAAAGAGGGGTACTGGGAAAAGGGGAGGTCCCACTTCCCCCTCAACCTCTTCCTCCCCCCTCCTTCCCACCTCCATCCCCACTCTCTCCCCCCTCAATCCCAACCTCCATCACCACTCAGCCCCTAACTCACCCCTCCCTCCTTCCCTCCCTCCTTCCCTCCATCCGACCCTCCCCCACTCCCTCCACCCTTCCACCCCTCTCCCCCTCCTTCCACCCTCCCTCCCCCCCTCCCGGTTACAATGGAAACCCTACGGGGACGGGCCCAATGGGGAAAGAGGGGTACTGGGAAAAGGAGAGGTCCCCTCCCTCCCCCCTCCCTCCCCCCTTCCCCCTCCCCTCCCCCCTCCCCTCTCCCTCCCCCTCCCTCCCCCTCCCTCCCCCTCCCCCCTACCCCCCTCCCTCCCCTCCCCCCTCCCTCCCCTCCCCTCCTCCCTCCACACCTCCCTCCACACCTCCCTCCTCCCTCCCTCCCCCCCTCCCGTTTACAATGGAAACCCTACGAGGACGGGCCCAACGGGAAAGAGGAGTACTGGGAAAAGGGGAGGTCCCCCTCCCTACCCCCTTCCCCCTCCCCTCCCCCATCCCCTCTCCCTCCCCCTCCCTCCCCCTCCCCCTACCCCCCTCCCTCCCCTCCCCCCTCCCTCCCCTCCCCTCCTCCCTCCACACCTCCCTCCTCCCTCCCTCCCCCTTCCCGCCCTCCCCTCCTCCCGGTTACAATGGAAAACCCTACGAGGACGGGCCCAACGGGGAAAGAGGGGTACTGGGAAAAGGGGAGGTCCCCCTCCCTCCCTCCCCCCCCCTCCCTCCCCCCTACCCCCCTCCCTCCCCTCTCCCTCCCCCCTCCCCCCTCCCCTCCCCCCTCCCTCCCCTCCTCCCTCCCCCTTCCCTCCCCCAACCCTCCCCCTTTCCTCCCCTCCCGGTTACAATGGAAACCCTACGAGGACGGGCCCAACGGGCCCACTCGGTCTAGTATACTACTAAAACTCTGCGGTCCAACATTCCGTATGTATGGATGTATATGTGTATGTACGCAAAGATTCCGAAGAGTTTCTGTCCATAACTTACAAACCCTACTCCTCCCTGACGGTACACCAAAGCGCTACGATTTTTGTACCGCCATATTCACCATTAACATGGGCAACTATTGTAAGTACTTTCGTTCAAATTGAAGCTACCTTTTTAAAGCTAGAGAGATATTAAAGTTTAATTTTCATTTCTAACCCTTTTCTTGAAGGGGCTTCAGCGCGTGATGTCACAATGGCACCCGTGCACCAATGAGAGATCAGCTCGGTTTTAAATTTACATCTTCAGCTTGTGACGTCACAATGCTTGTGTGAGATTGTTGCAACATTGTTGCGAAAGGCAACTGCCAGTTTTTTATGTTGTGCAAGTCACTTAACATACACAGATCAGCATGGGGCCCCTATTCCCTCCCTCCCCCCCCTTCCCCCCTCAACCCCTTCCTCCCCACTCCTTCCCACCTCCATCCCCACTCCCTCCCCCCCTCCTCCCCAACTCCCTCCCCACCTCCCTCACCCCTCCTCCCCTAACTCCCCCCCCTCCCTCCTTCCCTCCATCCCTCCCCCCCTCCCTCCACCCTTCCATCCCTCTCCCCCTCCCCCCTCCTTCCACCCTCCCTCCCCCCTTCTGGTTACAAAGGAAACCCTACGGGGATGGGCCCAACGGGGAAAGAGGGGTACTGGGAAAAGGGGAGGTCCCCCTCCCTCCCCTCCCCTCCCCCCTCCCCCACCCCCCTAACCCTCTCCCTCCCCCTTCCCCCCTCCCCTCCTCCCTCCACACCTCCCTCCTCCCTCCCTCCCCTCCTCCCGGTTACAATGGAAACCCTACGAGGACGGGCCCAACGGGGAAAGAGGGGTACTGGGAAAAGGGGAGGTCCCACTTCACCTCTCAACCCCTTCCTCCCCCCTCCTTCCCACCTCCATCCCCACTCCCTCCCCCCCTCCCTCCCCCTCAATCCCAACCTCCATCACCACTCAGCCCCTAACTCCCCCCCTCCCTCCTTCCCTCCATCCCACCCTCCCCCACTCCCTCCCAACTCCCTCCACCCTTCCATCCCTCTCCCCCTCCCCCCTCCTTCCACCCTCCCTCCCCCCTCCCGGTTACAATGGAAACCCTACGGGGACGGGCCCAACGGGGAAAGAGGGGTACTGGGAAAAGGGGAGGTCCCCCTTCCCCCCTCAACCCCTTCCTTCCCACCTCCATCCGCACTCCCTCCCCCCCTCCTCCCCCTCCCTCCCCAACTCCCTCCCCCCTCCCCCTCCCCCTAACTCCCCCCCTCCCTCCTTCCCTCCATCCCTCCCTCCCCAATCCCTCCCCCCTCCCTCCACCCTTCCATCCCTCTCCCCCCTCCTTCCACCCTCCCTCCCCCCTCCCGGTTACAATTGAAACCCTACGAGGACGGGCCCATCGGGGAAAGAGGGGTACTGGGAAAAGGGGAGGTCCCCCTCCCTTCCCCCTTCCCCCTCCCCTCCCCCCTCCCTCCCGCTCCCCCCTACCCCCTCCCTCCCCTCCCCTCCTCCCTCCACACCTCCCTCCTCCCTCCCTCCCCTTCCCTCCCTCCCCTCCTCCCGGTTACAATGGAAACCCTACGAGGACGGGCCCAACGGGGAAAGAGGGGTACTGGGAAAAGGGGAGGTCCCCCTCCCTCCCCCTTACACGCTCCCTCCCTCCCCCTCCCCCTCTCCCTCCCCCCTCCCCTCCCCCCTCCCTCCCCCTCCCCTCCTCCCTCCACACCTCCCTCCTCCCTCCCCCCTACCCCCCTCCCTCCCCTCTCCCTCCTCCCCCTTCCCCCTCCCTCCCCCTCCCCTCCTCCCTCCCCTCCCCTCCTCCCTCCACACCACCCTCCTCCCTCCCTCCCCCTTCCCTACCTCCCCTCCTCCCCGGTTACAATGGAAACCCTACGACGACGGGCCCAACGGGGAAAGAGGGGTACTGGGAAAACGGGTGGTCCCCCTCCCTCCCCCCTTCCCCCCTCCCTACCCCCTCCCTCCCCTCTCCCTCCCCCTTGCCCCTTCCCCCCTCCCCCTCCCCTCCCCCCTCCACACCTCCCTCCTCCCTTCCCTCCCCCCCACTCCCCTCCCGGTTACAATGGAAACCTTACGAGGACGGGCACAACGGGGAAAGAGGGGTACTGGGAAAAGGGGAGGTCCCCCTCCCTCCCCCTTCCACCCTCACCCCTTCCCCCCACCCCTCCCCCTCTCCCTCCCCCCTCCCTCCACCTACCCCCTTCCCCCCTCCCCCTCCCTCCCCCTCCCCTCCTCCCTCCACACCTCCCTCTTCCCTCCCTCCCCCCTCCCTCCCTGCCTCACGGTTACAATGGAAACCCTACGAGGACGGGCCCAACGGGGAAAGGGGTGTGCTGGGGAAAGGGGGGGGGGAGAGTAAGAGTGTATCTGGGGGAGAGAGAATGGGGGGGTCTGAGAATGGGGACTGGGGAGGGGGACAACAGGGGGCTTGGTGGTTTGGGAAAGAAGAGTACTGGGAAAAGGGGAGGTACCCCTCCCTCCCCACTCTCCTCCCTCCCTCATCCCTCCCTCCCTCCCGTCCCAGCAGCGCTGACCGCCGGGAGGTGTAGTCGCCGTCGCCTCTCCCGCTGTTTGATTTCATTTATAACAAAGACATTTATTTAAAATGAGGAATGTGATTTTCATTAAGTTTGATTTTATTTATTTTAAAAAAGCTGATGCTCTATAGATAAGTTTATTTCCTTTTCAACAAAGAACGCTGTTTATTTTAAAGTAAAATAGACCCTCCCCCCACCCCCCTCCCTCCCCTCTCCCTCCCCATCCCCCTCCCCTCCTTCCCCCTCCCCTCCCCCCTCCACTCCACCCTCCCCTCCCCCCCTCCCTCCCACTTCCCTCCCTCCCATCCTCCCGGTTACAATGGAAACCCTACGAGGACGGGCCCAACGGGCCCACTCGGTCTAGTCTATCTATATACTACTAAAACTCTGCGGTCCAACATTCCGTATGTATGTGTGTATGTGTGTATGTGTGTATGTGTGTATATACGGAAGATTCCGAAGAGTTTCTGTCCATAACTTACAAACCCTACTCCTCCCTGAAGGTACACCAAAGCGCTACGATTTTTGTACCGCCATATTCACCATTAACCTGGGCAACTATTGTAAGTACTTTCGTTCAAATTGAAGCTACCTTTTTAAAGCTAGAGAGATATTAAAGTTTAAATTTTCATTTCTAACCCTTTTCTTGAAGGGGCTTCAGCGCGTGATGTCACAATGGCACCCGTGCACCAATGAGAGATCAGCTCGGTTTTAAATTTACATCTTCAGCTTGTGACGTCACAATGCTTGTGTGAGATTGTTGCAACATTGTTGCGAAAAGCAACTGCCAGTTTTTTAAAGTTGTGCAAGTCACTTAACATAAACAGATCAGCATGGGGCCCCTATTCCCTCCCTCCCCCCCTTCCCCCCTCAACCCCTTCCTCCCCACTCCTTCCCACCTCCATCCCCACTCCCTCCCCCCCTCCTCCCAAACTCCCTCCCCACCTCCCTCACCCCTCCTCCCCTAACTCCCCCCTCCCTCCTTCCCTCCATCCTCCCCCCCTCCCTCCACCCTTCCATCCCTCTCCCCCTCCCCCCTCCTTCCACCCTCCCTCCCCCCCTTCTGGTTACAAAGGAAACCCTACGGGGACGGGCCCAACGGGGAAAGAGGGGTACTGGGAAAAGGGGAGGTCCCCCTCCCTCCCCTTCCCCCCTCCCCTCCCCCCTCCCCCTCCCCCCTAACCCTCTCCCTCCCCCTTCCCCCCTCCCCTCCCCCCCTCCCCTCCTCCCTCCACACCTCCCTCCTCCCTCCCTCCCCTCCTCCCGGTTACAATGGAAACCCTATGAGGACGGGCCCAACGGGGAAAGAGGGGTACTGGGAAAAGGGGAGGTCCCCCTCCCTCCCCCCTTCCCCCATCCCTTCCCCCATCCCATCCCCCCTCCCTACCCTCTCCCTCCCCCTTCCCCCCGTTCCCCCTCCCCTTCCCCCCTCCCTCCACACCTCTCTCCTCCCTCCCTCCCCTTCCCTCCCTCCCATCCTCCCATTGCTTGTTTGAGATGGGTGCTACATTGTTTCGAAAAGCACCACTAACAGATCGCAGTGAGAAGCCCTATGTGACCGCGAATGTTTCAAAACAAGCACTTAAAAAGCACTTATATTTTTTAAAATATTTTTTTTTATTGCAAGTCACTTAACATACACAGATCAGCATTGGGCCCCTATGCTCGTGGGCCACCGGGGCAAGTGTTTCGAAAAAAGCACTGAGAGTGTGTCTGGGGGAGAGAGAGAATGGGGGGGGGGTCTGAGAATGGGGACTGGGGAGGGGGGACAACAGGGGTCGTTGCGGAGGGGGCTTGGTGGTGGGGGAAAGAGGGGTACTGGGAAAAGGGGAGGTTCCACTTCCCCCCTCAACCCCTTCCTCCCCCCTCCTTCCCACCTCCATCCCCACTCGCTCCCCCCCTCCCTCCCCCCTCAATCCCAACCTCCATCACCACTCAGCCCCTAACTCCCCCCCTCCCTCCTTCCCTCCATCCCACCCTCCCCCACTCCCTGCCCCCTCCCTCCACCCTTCCATCCCTCTCCCCCTCCCACCTCCTTCCACCCTCCCTCCCCCCCTCCCGGTTACAATGGAAATCCTACGGGGACGAGCCCAACGGGGAAAGAGGGGTACTGGGAAAAGGGGAGATCCCCCTCCCTCCCCTCCCCCTACCCCCTTCCCCCCTCCCCTTCCCCCCTCCCCCTCCCCCTCCCCTCCTCCCTCCACACCTCCCTCCTCCCTCCCTCCCCCCCTCCCGGTTACAATGGAAACCGTATGAGGACAGGCCCAACGGGGAAAGAGGGGTACTGGGAAAAGGGGAGGTCCCCCTTCCCCCCTCAACCCCTTCATCCCCCCTCCTTCCCACCTCCATCCCCACTCCCTCCCCCCCTCCTCCCCCTCCCTCCCCAACTCCCTCCCCCCTCCCCCCTAACTCCCCCCTCCCTCCTTCCCTCCCTCCCCAATCCCTCCCCCCCTCCCTCCACCCTTCTATCCCTCTCCCCCCTCCTTCCACCCTCCCTCCCCCCCTCCCGGTTACAATTGAAACCCTACGAGGACGGGCCCAACGGGGAAAGAGGAGTACTGGGAAAAGGGGAGGTCCCCCTCCCTCCCCCCTTCCCCCTCCCCCCTTCCCCCCCCCCTCCCCTCTCCCCTCCCCCTCCCCCCTACCCCCTCCCTCCCCTCCCCCTCCCTCCCCTCCCCTCCCCTCCTCCCTCCACACCTCCCTCCTCCCTCCCTCCCCCTTCCCGCCCTCCCCTCCTCCCGGTTACAATGGAAACCCTACGAGGACGGGCCCAACGGGGAAAGAGGGGTACTGGGAAAAGGGGAGGTCCCCCTCCCTCCCTCCCCCCTACCCACCTCCCTCCCCTCTCCCTCCCCCCCTTCCCTCCTCCCTTCCCCCCTCCCCCCTCCCATCCCCCCCTCTCCCCCCTCCCTCCCCCCTACCCCCCCTCCCTCCCCTCTCCCTCCCCCCTCCCCCCTCCCCTCCCCCCCTCCCTCCCCTCCTCCCTCCCCCTTCCCTCCCCCAACCCTCCCCCTTTCCTCCCCTCCCGGTTACAATGGAAACCCTACGAGGACGGGCCCAACGGGCCCACTCGGTCTAGTATAATACTAAAACTCTGCGGTCCAACATTCCGTATGTATATACGGAAGATTCCGTATGTATATACGGAAGATTCCGAAGATTTCTGTCCATAACTTACAAACCCTGCTCCTCCCAGACGGTACACCAAAGCGCTACGATTTTTGTACCGCCGTATTCACCATTGACATGGGCAACTATTGTAAGTACTTTCGTTCAAATTGAAGCTACCTTTTTAAAGCTAGAGAGATATTAAAGTTTAAATTTTCATTTCTAACACTTTTCTTGAAGGGTCCAAACCCTACTCCTCCCAGACGGTACACCAAAGCGCTACGATTTTTGTACCGCCGTATTCACCATTAACATGGGCAACTATTGTAAGTACTTTCGTTCAAATTGAAGCTACCTTTTTAAAGCTAGAGAGATATTAAAGTATAAATTTTCATTTCTAACCCTTTTCTTGAAGGGGCTTCAGTGCGTGATGTCACAATGGCACCCGTGCACCAATGAGAGATCAGCTCGGTTTTAAATTTACATCTTCAGCTTGTGACGTCACAATGCTTGTGTGAGATTGTTGCAACATTGTTGCGAAAAGCAACTGCCAGTTTTTTAAAGTTGTGCAAGTCACTTAACATACACAGATCAGCATGGGGCCCCTATTCCCTCCCTCCCCCCCTTCCCCCCTCACCCCTTCCTCCC
The DNA here is from genome assembly GCF_053455715.1 of Rhinoraja longicauda. Classification (NCBI taxonomy): domain Eukaryota; kingdom Metazoa; phylum Chordata; class Chondrichthyes; order Rajiformes; family Arhynchobatidae; genus Rhinoraja; species Rhinoraja longicauda. Next base: position 50,488 of record NW_027601532.1, on the reverse strand, counting down.
CACTCCTTCCCACCTCCATCCCCACTCCCTCCCCCCCTCCTCCCCAACTCCCTCCCCACCTCCCTCACCCCTCCTCCCCTAACTCCCCCCCCCTCCCTCCTTCCCTCCATCCTCCCCCCCTCCCTCCACCCTTCCATCCCTCTCCCCCTCCCCCCTCCTTCCACCCTCCCTCCCCCCCTTCTGGTTACAAAGGAAACCCTACGGGGACGGGCCCAACGGGGAAAGAGGGGTACTGGGAAAAGGGGAGGTCCCCCTCCCTCCCCTTCCCCCCTCCCCTCCCCCCTCCCCCTCCCCCCTAACCCTCTCCCTCCCCCTCCCCTCCCCCCCTCCCCTCCTCCCTCCACACCTCCTCCTCCCTCCCTCCCCTCCTCCCGGTTACAATGGAAACCCTACGAGGACGGGCCCAACGGGGAAAGAGGGGTACTGGGAAAAGGGGAGGTCCCCCTCCCTCCCCCCTTCCCCCATCCCATCCCCCCTCCCTCCCCTCTCCCTCCCCCCCGTTCCCCCTCCCCTTCCCCCCTCCCTCCACACCTCTCTCCTCCCTCCCTCCCCTTCCCTCCCTCCCATCCTCCCAATGCTTGTTTGAGATGGGTGCTACATTGTTTCGAAAAGCACCACTAACAGATCGCAGTGAGAAGCACTATGTGACCGTGAATGTTTCAAAACAAGCACTTAAAAAGCACTTATCTTTTTTTAAAGTATTTTTTTTTATTGCAAGTCACTTAACATACACAGATCAGCATTGGGCCCCTATGCTCGTGGGCCACCGGGGCAAGTGTTTCGAAAAAAGCACTGAGAGTGTGTCTGGGGGAGAGAGAGAATGGGGGGGGGGGGTCTGAGAATGGGGACTGGGGAGGGGGACAACAGGGGTCGTTGCGGAGGGGGCTTGGTGGTGGGGGAAAGAGGGGTACTGGGAAAAGGGGAGGTCCCACTTCCCCCCTCAACCCCTTCCTCCCCCCTCCTTCCCACCTCCATCCCCACTCCCTCCCCCCTCCCTCCCCCCTCAATCCCAACCTCCTTCACCACTCAGCCCCTAACTCCCCCCTCCCTCCTTCCCTCCATCCCACCCTCCCCCACTCCCTCCCCCTCCCTCCACCATTCCATCCCTCTCCCCCTCCCCCCTCCTTCCACCCTCCCTCCCCTCCTCCCGGTTACAATGGAAACCCTACGAGGACGGGCCCAATGGGGAAAGAGGGGTACTGGGAAAATGCGAGGTTCCCCTCCCTCCCCCCTCACTCCCCCCTCCCTCCCTTCTCCCTCCCCCCCTCCCTCCCCCTCCCCTTCCCCCTCCCTCCCCTTCCCCCCTCCCCCCTCCCTCCCCCTCCCCCCTACCCCCTTCCCTCCCCTCTCCCTCCCCCCCTTCCCCCCTCCCCTCCCCCCTCCCCTCCCCCCTCCACACCTCCCTACTCCCTCCCTCGAAAAGCAACTGACAGAAGCACTAAGTAGCCGCGAATGTTTCAAAACCAGCACTTAACCGCGAATGTTTTTTAAAAAAGCACTTAACCGCGAATGTTTCAAAACAAGCAATTAAAAAGCACTTTTTTTTTTTAAGTATTTTTTTTTATTCCAAGAGATGGGGGGGGGTCTGAGAATGGGGACTGGGGAGGGGGACAACAGGGGTCGTTGCGGTGGGGGCTTGGTGGTGGGAGAAAGAGGGGTACTGGGAAAAGGGGAGGTCCCACTTCCCCCTCAACCTCTTCCTTCCCCCTCCTTCCCACCTCCATCCCCACTCTCTCCCCCCTCAATCCCAACCTCCATCACCACTCAGCCCCTAACTCACCCCTCCCTCCTTCCCTCCATCCGACCCTCCCCCACTCCCTCCCCCCCTCCCTCCACCCTTCCACCCCTCTCCCCCTCCTTCCACCCTCCCTCCCCCCCTCCCGGTTACAATGGAAACCCTACGGGGACGGGCCCAACGGGGAAAGAGGGGTACTGGGAAAAGGGGAGTTCCCCTCCCTCCCCTCCTCCCTCCCCTCCCCCCTACCCCTCTTCCCCCCTCCCCCTCCCCTCCCCCCCTCCCTCCCCCTCCCCTCCTCCCTCCACACCTCCCTCCACACCTCCCTCCTCCCTCCCTCCCCCCCTCCCGGTTACAATGGAAACCCTACGAGGACGGGCCCAACGGGGAAAGAGGAGTACTGGGAAAAGGGGAGGTCCCCCTCCCTCCCCCCTTCCCCCTCCCCTCCCCCATCCCCTCTCCCTCCCCCTCCCCCCTACCCCCTCCCTCCCCTCCCCCCTCCATCCCCTCCCCTCCTCCCTCCACACCTCCCTCCTCCCTCCCTCCCCCTTCCCGCCCTCCCTCCTCCCGGTTACAATGGAAACCCTACGAGGACGGGCCCAACGGGGAAAGAGGGGTACTGGGAAAAGGGGAGGTCCCCCTCCCTCCCTCCCCCCTACCCACCTCCCTCCCCTCTCCCTCCCCCCCTTCCCTCCTCCCTTCCCCCCTCCCCTCCCCCTCCCATCCCCCCCTCTCCCCCCTCCCTCCCCCCCTACCCCCCTCCCTCCCCTCTCCCTCCCCCCCTCCCCTCCCCCCCTCCCTCCCCTCCTCCCTCCCCCTTCCCTCCCCCAACCCTCCCCCTTTCCTCCCCTCCCGGTTACAATGGAAACCCTACGAGGACGGGCCCAACGGGCCCACTCGGTCTAGTATACTACTAAAACTCTGCGGTCCAACATTCCGTATGTATGGATGTATATGTGTATGTACGCAAAGATTCCGAAGAGTTTCTGTCCATAACTTACAAACCCTACTCCTCCCTGACGGTACACCAAAGCGCTACGATTTTTGTACCGCCATATTCACCATTAACATGGGCAACTATTGTAAGTACTTTCGTTCAAATTGAAGCTACCTTTTTAAAGCTAGAGAGATATTAAAGTTTAATTTTCATTTCTAACCCTTTTCTTGAAGGGGCTTCAGCGCGTGATGTCACAATGGCACCCGTGCACCAATGAGAGATCAGCTCGGTTTTAAATTTACATCTTCAGCTTGTGACGTCACAATGCTTGTGTGAGATTGTTGCAACATTGTTGCGAAAGGCAACTGCCCGTTTTTTAAAGTTGTGCAAGTCACTTAACACACACAGATCAGCATGGGGCCCCTATTCCCTCCCTCCCCCCCTTCCCCCCTCAACCCCTTCCTCCCCACTCCTTCCCACCTCCATCCCCACTCCCTCCCCCCCTCCTCCCCAACTCCCTCCCCACCTCCCTCACCCCTCCTCCCCTAACTCCCCCCCCTCCCTCCTTCCCTCCATCCCTCCCCCCCTCCCTCCACCCTTCCATCCCTCTCCCCCTCCCCCCTCCTTCCACCCTCCCTCCCCCCTTCTGGTTACAAAGGAAACCCTACGGGGATGGGCCCAACGGGGAAAGAGGGGTACTGGGAAAAGGGGAGGTCCCCCTCCCTCCCCTCCCCTCCCCCTCCCCCCTAACCCTCTCCCTCCCCCTTCCCCCTCCCCTCCTCCCTCCACACCTCCCTCCTCCCTCCCTCCCCTCCTCCCGGTTACAATGGAAACCCTACGAGGACGGGCCCAACGGGGAAAGAGGGGTACTGGGAAAAGGGGAGGTCCCCCTCCCTCCCCCCTTCCCCCATCCCATCCCCCCTCCCTCTCCTCTCCCTCCCCGTTCCCCCCTCCCCTTCCCCCTCCCTCCACACCTCTCTCCTCCCTCCCTCCCCTTCCCTCCCTCCCATCCTACCAATGCTTGTTTGAGATGGGTGCTACATTGTTTCGAAACGCACCACTAACAGATCGCAGTGAGAAGCACTATGTGACCGCGAATGTTTCAAAACAAGCACTTAAAAAGCACTTATCTTTTTTTAAAGTATTTTTTTTTATTGCAAGTCACTTAACATACACAGATCAGCATTGGGCCCCTATGCTCGTGGGCCACCGGGGCAAGTGTTTCGAAAAAAGCACTGAGAGTGTGTCTGGGGGAGAGAGAGAATGGGGGGGGGGTCTGAGAATGGGGACTGGGGAGGGGGACAACAGGGGTCGTTGCGGAGGGTGCTTGGTGGTGGGGGAAAGAGGGGTACTGGGAAAAGGGGAGGTTCCACTTCCCCCCTCAACCCCTTCCTCCCCCCTCCTTCCCACCTCCATCCCCACTCGCTCCCCCCCTCCCTCCCCCCTCAATCCCAACCTCCATCACCACTCAACCCCTAACTCCCCCCCTCCCTCCTTCCCTCCATCCCACCCTCCCTCACTCCCTCCCCCCTCCCTCCACCCTTCCATCCCTCTCCACCTCCCCCCTCCTTCCACCCTCCCTCCCCCCCTCCCGGTTACAATGGAAACCCTACGGGGACGGGCCCAACGGGGAAAGAGGGGTACTGGGAAAAGGGGAGATCCCCCTCCCTCCACTCCCCCCTACTCCCTCCCCCCTTCCCCCCTCCCCTTCCCCCCTCCCCTCCCCCCTCCCTCCCCCTCCCCTCCTCCCTCCACACCTCCCTCCCTCCCCCCTCCCGGTTACAATGGAAACCCTATGAGGACGGGCCCAACGGGGAAAGAGGGGTACTGGGAAAAGGGGAGGTCCCCCTTCCCCCCTCAACCCCTTCATCCCCCCTCCTTCCCACCTCCATCCCCACTCCCTCCCCCCCTCCTCCCCCTCCCTCCCCCCTCCCCCCTAACTCCCCCCTCCCTCCTTCCCTCCATCCCTCCCTCCCCAATCCCTCCCCCCCTCCCTCCACCCTTCCATCCCTCTCCCCCCTCCTTCCACCCTCCCTCCCCCCCTCCCGGTTACAATTGAAACCCTATGAGGACGGGCCCAACGGGGAAAGAGGAGTACTGGGAAAAGGGGAGGTCCCCCTCCCTCCCCCCTTCCCCCTCCCCTCTCCCTCCCCCTCCCTCCCCCTACCCCCCTCCCTCCCCTCCCCCCTCCCTCCCCTCCCCTCCTCCCTCCACACCTCCCTCCTCCCTCCACACCTCCCTCCTCCCTCCCTCCCCCTTCCCGCCCTCCCCTCCTCCCGGTTACAATGGAAACCCTACGAGGACGGGCCCAACGGGGAAAGAGGGGTACTGGGAAAAGGGGAGGTCCCCCCTCCCTCCCTCCCCCTACCCACCTCCCTCCCCTCTCCCTCCCCCCCTTCCCTCCTCCCTTCCCCCCTCCCCCCTCCCATCCCCCCCTCTCCCCCCTCCCTCCCCCCTACCCCCCTCCCTCCCCTCTCCCTCCCCCCTCCCCCCCTCCCCTCCCCCCCTCCCTCCCCTCCTCCCTCCCCCTTCCCTCCCCCAACCCTCCCCCTTTCCTCCCCTCCCGGTTACAATGGAAACCCTACGAGGACGGGCCCAACGGGCCCACTCGGTCTAGTAGATATATAATATTGCACTTAAATTTAATAGTTATTCATTACAGTTCCACCACTGATTTTGTGGCACTCTTGGTTCCAGAACCTTTGCTGGTTTATTCAGCTGTCCAAGGAAGTCAGCTATGGGGATAGATGTGCTGGCTCCAGCTGGGCTGGAGTTCCAGAGCCTCGGCCGCAGGTTGCAAATTCAACCCACCGATCGGCCATGGAAGTCCCGATGAGGTTGTGATTGGCTGCCTTGCCCAGTCTAGGTGCCACATTTTCGGGGAGACTTCCAGGGCGCGGGGGGATTTCTTGCGGAACCCCTAGCGACCTCTAGCGGCCAAATTGACAAATTGCAATTACCAACTGTTTTGCGGAAAAATGTGATGCGAAATCGGAATGGCGAAATGAAATAAGAAAGCGGAAACTTTCCGCCAAATTCGGAAGGGTTGGGAGGGGTGCTGAATCGTCCTTTCACCAGCTAGAGTGCAGTCCTGATCTCTCATCTGCCTCATTGGAGATCTTTGAATTATCGTTAAACGTACTTTATCGGACCGTATCTTGCACTGAATATTGTACCCTTTATAATTGTGGATGGCTTGATTGGAATCATGTATAATCTTTCTGACTGAATAGCACTGAATAAAAATGTTTTCACTGTACCTGGGTACACGTGACAATAATAAACTATTCTAACTAAATTAAACTAACTAAATCTTAGTCATACAGCATGGTAACAGACTATTTGCCCAAACTTACTCATCTGACCAAAATGCCCCATCTACAATAGTCCCACCTGCCCATGTTAGGTCCATATCCCTTTAAACCTTTTCTATCCATTAACTCTTACTTTAGTTTAGAGATACAGCGTGTAAACAGGCCCTTTGGCCCACCAAGTCCACACTGACCAATGATCCCTGCACACAAGCACTATCCTACACACACTAGGGACAATTTACATTTATACCAAGCCAATTAACCTACAAACTTGTACACCTTTGCAGCGTGGGAGGAAACCAAAGATCTCGGAGAAAACCCATGCAGGTCACGGGGGGAACATAAAAACTCCGTACAGACAGCCCCCGTAGTCAGGATTGAACCCGGTGTCTGGCGCTATAAGGCAGTTGTTCAACTGCTACGCCACCATGCCGGCGTGTTTTAAATAATAGAGAATGCTTGTAAATGTGGAATGGTACACCAGCCACTGCATGATCTTCATAGATTCCGTTCTTGATCCAAAGTCAGGGGTTGAAGACAATATGAGACCAAGCTTTGTTGTGCAGGCTCAGTACTTGCATGTGCACACCTACATATGGACAGAAAGGCATATGCTCATCTACACCCTATTCCTAGGTCCACTCTCCCTCATTCCCCATCCTAAGCCCCCTCCTCTTTCAATTCTCCATTCACAACCCCCACAACTCTGCCCCCCCCCCTTATTTTCAGCTTCTTTGTTAAAGAAAACTTTAAAACAATAGACAATAGCTGCAGGAGTAGGCCATTCGGCCCCTCGAGCCAGCACCACCATTCAATGTGATCATGGCTGATCATTCTCAATCAGTACCCCGTTCCTGCCTTCTCCCCTGACTCCGCTATCCTTAAGAACTCTATCTAGCTCTCTCTTGAATGCATCCAAAGAATTGGCCTCCACTGCCTTCTGAGGCAGAGAATTCCACAGATTTACAACTCTCTGACTGAAAAGGTTTTTCCTCATCTCCGTTCTAAATGGCCTACTCCTTATTCTTAAACTGTGGCCCCTGGTTCTGGACTCCCCCAACATTGGGAACATGTTTCCTGCCTCTAACGTGTCCAACCCCTTAATAATCTTATGTTTCGATATGATCCCCTCTCATCCTTCTAAATTCCAGTGTATACAAGCCTAGTCGCTCCAGTCTTTCAACATATAACAGTCCCGCCATTCCGGGAATTAACCTAGTAAACCTACGCTGCACGCCCTCAATAGCAAGAATATCCTTCCTCAAATTTGGAGACCAAAACTGCACACAGTACTCCAGGTGCGGTCTCACTAGGGCCCTGTACAACTGCAGAAGGACCTCTTTGCTCCTATACTCAACTCCTCTTGTTATGAAGGCCAACATTCCATCCACTGCCTGCTGTACCTGCATGCTTCCTTTCAGTGACTGATGCACTAGGACACCCAGATGTCGTTGTACGTCCCCTTTTCCTAACTTGACACCATTCAGATAATAATCTGCCTTCCTATTCTTACCACCAAAGTGGATAATCTCACACTTACCCACATTAAACTGCATCTGCCATGCATCCGCCCACTCACACAACCTGTCCAAGTCATACTGCCACCCAGCTTTGTATCATCTGCAAATTTGCTAATAGTCGTGACTGATTAGATTTAGATTTAGAGATACAGCGCAGAAACCGGCACTTCGGCCCACCGGGTCCGCACCGCCCAGCGATTCCCGCACACTCAACACTATCCTACACCCACTAGGGACAATCTTTACATTTGCCCAGCCAATTAACCTACATACCTGTACATCTTTGGAGTGTGGGAGGAAACCGAAGATCTCGGAGAAAACCCACGCAGGTCACTGGGAGAACGTACAAACTCCGTACAGATGGCGCCCGAAGTCAGGATCGAACCCGAGTCTCCGGCGCTGCATTCGCTATAAGGCAGCAACTCTACCGCTGTGCTACCGCTGCGCCACCGTCCCTTCATCCAAGTCTTTAATGTATATTGTAAATAGCTGCGGTCCCAGCACCGAGCCTTGCGGTACCCCACTAGTCACTGCCTGCCATTCTGAAAGGGACCCATTTATCCCCACTCTTTGCTTTCTGTCTGCCAACCAATTTTCTATCCATGTCAGTACCCTACCCCCAATACCATGTGCTCTAATTTTGCCCACTAATCTCCCATGTGGGACCTTGTCGAAGGCTTTCTGAAAGTCGAGGTACATCACATCCACCGGCTCTCCCCTGTCAATTTTCCTAGTTACATTCTCAAAAAATTCCAGAAGATTAGTCAAGCATGATTTACCCTTCGTAAATCCATGCTGACTTAGAACGATCCTGTTACTGCTATCCAAATGCTCTGCAATTTTGCCTTTTATAATTGACTTCAGCATCTCCCCCACCACTGATGTCAGACTAACTGGTCTTAAAACACACCATAAAGATCTGGCAAAGCAGTCAAGACTTTATTTAACAGCGTCAAACACAGTGATCACTGGGATCAATCTAGGAGATTGCTCACCGAACAAAGATTCATCTGCTCCTTATATACAGAATTTCCCTTGGATGTGTTGTTTGCAGTTACAGGCAGTTAAGCATATTTTCCTCCTTCAGAATGGTTTTATAACAATTATAAATCATGCATCTCCAAAAGACAGATCAACAAACATATCTCAAAGACACAGATCAACAAACATATCTCATTCCCACCTCACGGTAGATAAACAGATGTCTTCATGTTACCCTTTCGACCTCATTTTATTGTTTTACAATTTCATTTGTCTTTCACATCTTCAATTAAACATGTTTGGAAACCCATGGCCATTTCAATCTCAATCTGGAAATGAAACTCATCATTTAACTTCACCTGTAAAGGTTCTCTGAAAATTAAGGTTGATGACTTTCCAATTCTATCCATTCTGTTATCCCAGAAACACCAGGAGATGTTGTTCTGCATTTTCTATACTATAATCATGTCATCATCATCCCAGCATTTTTCTCAGCCTCACTTCCCACGTTTCCCTATTAACTGCTGGAATGGAGCTATTCATGGGACACGTGGGCAACTTTTCATCTATGTCAATCCCACTCAAGAATTAAAGTCACCATATCCTTATTGAAGTGCAGTACACAGACACATTGGTCTGTGGACCTACGTCACCATTCAAGAGTCAAGATTGGGGATGTGCAAAGATTGGGGAGGGGGGGAGAAAGGGACGTCAGTCTACCTTATCCGACCACAGAAGGGGGAGGATTTTTAGTTTGATAGCCACAGGAAAAAAGGATCTCCTGTGGCGTTCTGTGCTGCATCTTGGTGGAACCAGTCTGTTGCTGAAAGTGCTCCTCAGGTTGACCAGTGTGTCATGGAAGGGGTGAATTGTATTGTCCAAAATGCTCCACAGTTTGAGGAGCATCCTCCCCTCCAAGACCACCTCCAAAATGAATCCAACTCCACTCCCAGTACGGAGCCAGCAATCCTGATGAGCTTGTGTAAAGAAGGAACTGCAGATGCTGGTTTAAACCAAAGATATACACAACAAGCTGGAGTAACTCAACGGGACAGGCATCCCTGGAGAGAAGGAATGGGTGACAGTTCGGGTCGAGACCTTCTTCAGTCAAAAGGTCCAGCTTTTGCGTCTATTCCTGATGAGCTTATTGATTCTGTTGGCGTCCGCGGCCCACACACAACAATAACCTCAGCAACAATGGTCTACTGTGGACTATGAATTAACGTTGCACTACGGAATTCGGTTTTGTCACTGTAATGCTTGCCTGGTATCAGGGTTATTAGTTTGTTGTACTTTCGATTATCTATGTGTCATTTCATTTGCGGGCCTGTTGAGCTGCAAGTAAGAATTTCATCGTCCCGTAGTCGGCACACTTAAACACTCTTGAACTTTTGCAATAGGTCAAACAATCAGGGGCGTTTGAAATTCATATTTATTTCTTGCTATTCTTTTACAAAGCCAGAAATCGCTCTGGATACCAACATATATGAGCATATAAGTAAATCAGAAGTCGGGGAAGGAAAATACGGTAGGTTTCTCTCGATGAACGCAGTTTCCATATCCTGACTAAGTGGCCAGCTTCTGCTTCAAGCGTTGAACACAGGATCTAATTTAAACCATATTCCCTTCCTTTAAATAATCCAAACGTTTTAGACCATTCAGAGTTCTGCATGGACAGCATAAAGCATTGCATTTACTCCCTATATTTACCTGAAAAAGCCATTGGAAACGTCCATTCATAACCGAGTGCGCAGTCACCAATCGGCTTCCTCTTCCTGGTGCGTCTTTGAATATCTTCCCAACAGCCAGATTTCCTCTATCCCTGATAACCGCTAAAACAAAAAAGCTAATGTCATAAGGATCCCAGTAAACGGGACAATTTACTTCTGTATTTAGACTCTCCACAGAAAATTAAATCAATATATTATTATTTCACAATGAATGCCTCTATTTTGAGTACCAATATCGGAACAATTAGCCCACAGACGATTTGCTTTCAGGACGCTTTTTGCTGCGAACCAGCGTCTCAAGTAGAGACGATCTCGCTCTCCACTGGAGTAGATCGCTGGGCAGCCCGGCGTGAGATGCGGTCTTGTCTGACTAGGTGGGGTGGTTAATTGTGCACTCGCCAAATAGTGTCAGGGCTTGAAGAGGTGGATGTGTTTTTGCCTCGCACTGATACCCTCATTCATTGTGTTGGTTGCTCCGGCTGGGTCCTCCTGGACGGCTTTCGTTTTGGACATTTGCTCGCCCGCCCGCCTTCATTGCCATTTGGACATAACTGTGAGTGGAGAGCTGCAAACCGTCATGGCGCAAGGCGCAGCCCAGGGCAGCGGGCGCTGTTGACGAGCGCGAGGCCGGAGCGCGCGCGTTCCTGGGGTTGAAAGCGGCCAGCGTTCGAAACCGCCGTCATGAGCAACATCTACATCCAGGAGCCGCCCAGCAGCGGGAAGGTAACGCGCCGCAGAGCAGCACAGAGCAGCGCCCGCAACCCGGGGCAACCCTCGCCGCTCCCCGACAGCCACAGACTAGTCTCACTGTCGGAGGCGGCGTGCCAATAGACAATAGACAATAGACAATAGGTGCAGGAGTAGGCCATTCAGCCCTTCGAGCCAGCACCGCCATTCAATGCGATCATGGCTGATCACTATCAATCAGTACCCCGTTCCTGCCTTCTCCCCATACCCCCTCACTCCGCTATCCTTAAGAGCTCTATCCAGCTCTCTCTTGAAAGCATCCAACGAACTGGCCTCCACTGCCTTCTGAGGCAGATAATTCCACACCTTCACCACCCTCTGACTGAAAAAGTTCTTCCTCATCTCCGTTCTAAATGGCCTACCCCTTATTCTCAAACTGTGGCCCCTTGTTCTGGACTCCCCCAACATTGGGAACATGTTATCTGCCTCTAATGTGTCCAATCCCCTAATTATCTTATATGTTTCAATAAGATCCCCCCTCATCCTTCTAAATTCCAGTGTATACAAGCCCAATCGCTCCAGCCTTTCAACATACGACAGTCCCGCCATTCCGGGAATTAATCTAGTGAACCTACGCTGCACGCCCTCCATAGCAAGAATATCCTTCCTCAAATTTGGAGACCAAAACTGCACACAGTACTCCAGGTGCGGTCTCACCAGGGCCCGGTACAACTGTAGAAGGACCTCTTTGCTCCTATACTCAACTCCTCTTGTTACGAAGGCCAACATTCCATTGGCTTTCTTCACTGCCTGCTGAACCTGCATGCTTCCTTTCATTGACTGATGCACTAGGACACCCAGATCTCGTTGAACTCCCCCTCCTCCTAACTTGACACCATTCAGATAATAATCTGCCTTTCTATTCTTACTTCCAAAGTGAATAACCTCACACTTATCTACATTAAACTGCATCTGCCATGTATCCGCCCACTCACACAACCTGTCCAGGTCACCCTGCAGCCTTATTGCATCTTCCTCACAATTCACACTACCCCCCAACTTAGTATCATCTGCAAATTTGTGGCCCACTCCTGCAAACTACCTTCATGGAAGGCAGTCGATAATACACAATAGGTGCAGGAGGAGGAGGCCATTCGGCCCTTCGAGCCAGCACCGCCATTCAATGTGATCATGGCTGATCATTCACAATCAGTACCCTGTTCCTGCCTTCTCCCCATACCCCCTGACTCCGCTATCATTAAGAGCTCTATCAAGCTCTCTCTTGAAAGCATCAAGAGAATTGGCCTCCACTGCCTTCTGAGGCAGAGAATTCCACAGATTCGCAACACTCTGACTGAAAAAGTTCTTCCTCATCTCTGTTCTAAATGGCCTACCCCTTATTCTTAAACTGTGACCCTGGTTCTGGACTCCCCCAACATTGGGAACATGTTTCCTGCCTCTAGCGTGTCCAATCCCTTCTTAATAATCTTATGTTTCGATAAGATCCCCTCTCATCCTTCTAAATTCCAGTATATACAACCCTAGACCTAGTCGCTCCAGTCTTTCAACATACGACAGTCCCGCTATTCTGGAAATTAACCTAGTGAACCTACGCTGCACTCCCTCAATAGCAAGAATATCCTTCCTCAAATTTGGAGACCGGACTGAAGGGGCCGGTTTCTTCTATAGGCTCGTTACAAATTGGCCCGGTGATCATACATTTGGCCCAGTTACAAATTGGCCCAGGGATCATACATTTTGCTTGAATTCTGAAGCCTTCATTAGTCTGGATTCGGAGGCTAATTGGCCTTGGTAAATTGCCCCTATTGTGCAGGGGATAGATGCGAAACCGGGATAACACTTAGTCTGAATCAATGATTGTTGGTCGGCATGCCTTATCTTTCATTCAGTCAAAAGAGCAAGGAGTTTTGTTACAAACCAATAAAACATCAATAAGGCCACAATAGGAGTATTTTGTTCAGTTCGGGTTGCCACAGTATAGGATGGACAGGTTGCATTACAGATTGCCCAGGAGAATCACTGGGATGGAGCATATTGATTATGAGGTAGAGGCTTCGTAGACTGAGCTTATTTCCTCGAATTAGAGAAGGCTGGGGAATGGAGAAAACCCGATTTGAAATATACAAAATTATGATGGGTATAGATAGAGTAGATAGACTTTTACCCCATATAGATGCATTTATAACCAGAGAATATTGGGTGAAAGTAAAGTTTAGTTTTAGAGAAGGTCTGAGGAAGATTCTTTGCCCCCACTCAAAGCCTGGATGAAATTTAAAAGGCACTGCCTGAGTAGGTGGAGGCAAGCATTCTCACAACATTTAAGATGTATTAGGTTGAGTTCCTGAAATGCCTTCGCAGAGAACTAATAGCCAAGTGTGGAAAAAGAGATTGGTATAGATGGGGTTACAGATGATTGAACACACACACAGTGGGCAGAAAGGCCAGTTTTCATGCTGCGAATGAGCTGCAGAAAAATGCTTGCTTCTATTCCACAAAGGCAATGTCCATTTCAACTGTCCATTTAGTCAGAGAGGTGCTATGTAGCTATTGCTATATAGGTGCAATGTTAAGAAGGGAAGGAGGAGGATATAATTTACTGCCTCCATTGGTGTGTAAATGAGATGTTGTTGCTCTTGCAGATCATTTTGATCAGTAGTTCAACTTTATGTTCAACCAGATTTGATATGAACTGAAATCCAGAACTCAATCAGTAAATGTACAGAAGTTCATACAACTCTTAATTTATTTCATTTTATTTAATCATTTATCAACCATTCTTTCAGTGTACATTAGCCATTAAGTTACAGGTATATGTTTAGAAGTAGTCACACATATGCATCACAAAATGCTGGAGTAACTCAGTGGGTCAGGCAGCATCTCAGGAGAGAAGGAATGGATGACGTTTCGGGTCGAGATCCTTCAGACTGATGTCAGGGGAGGGGGCGGGACAAAGATAGGATGTAGTGGGAGACAGGAAGACAGTGGGAGAACTGGCAAGGGGGAGGGGAAAGGGAGGGACAGAGGAACTATCTGGTTAGAGAAATCAATGTTTATACTGCTGGGCTGCGAAATATGGGATGCTGTTCCTCCAATTTGCGGTGGGCCTCACTATGACAATGGAGGAGGCCCATGACAGAAAGGTCAGACTGGGATTGGGAGGGGGAGTTGAAGTGCTGAGCCACCGGGAGATCAGGTTGGTTAAGGCAGACTGAGCGAAGGTGTTGAGCGAAACGATCGCCGAGCCTGCATTTGGTCTTGCTGACGTAGAGAAGTTGACAACTGGAACAGCGGCTACAATGGAAGAGATTGGAGGAGGTGCAGGTGAACCTCTGCCTCACCTGGAAAGACTGTTTGGGTCCTTGGATGGAGTCGAGGGGGGAGGTAAAGGGACAGGTGTTGCATCGCTTGCGGTTGCAGGGGAAAGTACCTGGGGAGGGGGTGGTTTGGGTGGGAAGGGATGAGTGGAACAGGGAGTTACGAAGGGAAAGGTCTCTGCAGAAAGCAGAGGAGATGGGAAGATGTGGCCAGTAGTGGGATCCCGCTGGAGGTGACGGAAATGTTGGAGGATAATTTGTTGTAGACGCTGGCTGCTGGGGTGGAAGGTGAGGACAAGGGGGACTGTATCCTTGTTACGAATGGGGAGATGGGGTGCAAGAGTGGAGCTGCGGATATAGAGGAGGCCCTCGTGATAGCCTCATCTATAATGGAAGAGGGGAAGCTTTATTTCCTAAAGAATGAGGACAGCTCTGAAACCCTAGTAGCAAACATCTCATCCTGGGCGTTGATGCGGCATAGACGGAGGAGTTGGGAGTAGGGGATAGAGTTTTTACAGGAGACAGGGTGGGAAGAGGTGTAGTCGAGATAGTTGTGGGAGTCAGTAGGTTTGTAGTAGATGTCGGCCACTAGTCTGTCTCCTGTGATGGAGATGGTGAGATCCAGAAACGGTAGGGAGATGTCGGAGATGGTCCAAGTATATTTAAGAGCAGGATGGAAATTCGTGGTGACATTTATGAAGTTAGTGAGTTCTGCATGGGTACAAGAGGTAGCACCAATGCAGTCGTCAATGTAGCGGAGGTAGAATTCGGGGATGGGGCCAGTGTACGCCTGGAACAGGGATTGTTTGACGCACCCTACAAAGAGGCATGCATAGCTGGGGCCCATGCGAGTGCCCATAGCTACACCTTGGATTTGAAGGAAGTGGGAGGAGTCAAAGGAGAAGTTGTTGAGGATAAGAACCAGCTCTGCTAGACGGAGGAGAGTATTGGTAGATGGAGATTGGCTGGTTCTACGGTCAAGGTCGAAACGGAGGGCTTCAAGATCATCCTTTTGGGGGCTGGAGGTGTAGAGTGACTGGACATCCACGGTAGCGCAGCGGTAGAGTTGCTGCTTTACAGCGAATGCAGCGCCGGAGACACAGGTTCGATCCTGACTACGGGTGCTGCACTGTAAGGAGTTTGTACGTTCTCCCCGTGACCTGCGTGGGTTTTCTCCGAGATCTTCGGTTTCCTCCCACACTCCAAAGACGTACAGGTATGTAGGTTAATTGGCTGGGTAAATGTAAAAATTGTCCCTAGTGGGTGTAGGATAGTGTTAATGTACGGGGATCACTGGGCGGCACGGACTTGGAGGGCCGAAAAGGCCTGTTTCCGGCTGTAGATATATGATATGATGATGATGATAAAGATGAGGGAGTGGGGGCCTGGATTAACTCCCTCATCTTTACCATGGAGTGTGGGAGGAAACAGAGGATCTTGGAGAAAACCCACGCAGTCACTGGACAACTTACAAACTCCGTACAGACAGCCCCGTATTCGGGATCGAACCTGGGTCTCTGGCACTGCAAGCACTCTAAGGCAGCAACTCTACTGCTGCCGCGCAAATTATTCGCTGATTTGCCCAGATAGCATGAGATAGCACAAGACTTTTTCACTATATCGGTGCACGTGACCATAATACCTATAAATATACAAATTCCCACCCTGCTCCCTGTAGACTCTATCCCCTACTCCCAATAAAGTCCATGACACCTCACATGCTCTTCGTCTCTTCAATTACTTCCTTTTTCCAGGCCCCCACTCCCTCATTTTTACTATGGATGTCCATCACTCTACACCTCCATTCACCACCAGGAAGGTCTTAACGCCCTCAGTTTCTTCCTCGACTGCAGAACCAGCAAATTTCCATCTATTAACACTCCACCACCTAGCAGAGCTGGTCCTTTCCCTTAACAACTTCTCCTTCGACTGCTTCCACTTCCTCCAAATCCAATGCGTAGCTATGGGCACTCACATGGGCCCCAGCTATGCCTGCCTCTTTGTAGGGTATGTCGAACAAGCACTGTTGCAGGTGTACCCTGGATCTATCCTGGAACTCTACCTCCGCTACATTGACAACTGCATCAGTGCTGCCTCCTGCACCCATGCAGAACTCATGGACTTCATCAACTTCACGATTAATTTCCATCCTGCACTCAAATTCACTTGGACCATCTCTGACATCTCCCTACCATTTCTAAATCTCACCGTCTCCATCACTGGAGACAGACTATTGACTGACATCTATTGCAAACCCACTGATTCCCAGAGCTATCTTCATCCCACCCTGCTTCCTGTAAAGACTCTATCCCCCTACTCCTGCTCCGTCTACGCGGCATCTGCGCCCAGGATGAGGTTTATAGATTTAAACTTTAAAATGTGAATAACTTAAAAAATATAACACCGATTTCAATTAAACTTCTTCCATTAGCACCAAAGGGACGACGGTGAGTAAAGTGGGCCAAAATGGTTGCGCTTTCGTGTACCGTTTTGGCTGTAGTTCAGGAACAAACAAACAAACAAACGCGAGTTTTAGTATACAGATATATACCAGCCATAGAACAATGAAATTCTTACTTGCTGCAGTTCGCAGGCCCATTAATGCAATAACACACAAATAAATATACACTATTCAATACATTAATAGTAGGCTGTTTTGCAGTCTAGAATTGTGCAAAACAGAGGTCTGTAGTGCAACCAAAGTAAGGTCCATAGTAGATCATAGTTGCTGAGTTAGGGTTATCGTTAGGGTGTATTGTTCAAGAGTCTGATGGTTGCTGGGAAGAAGCTGTTCATGAACCTGGAGGTCAAGGTTTTCAGGCTCCAGTACTTCTTCCTGTTGGTATTAGTGAGATTCTCACTCCTGCTGGATATTCATTTTTTCTTGGCCAGGTAGTTTTGCAGCTTACTTCCCTTTGCCATTGTCTTCTCAAAGGTTCACTGACCTTTACCTCATTCTGTGCTCCCCAGCTTGTATTCATGGGCACACTCTTGATCTTGTCTGACCACACTGTTCCTCTTGTCTCAATCGAAATTGCTGTAGGTATTGAATCCCAAATTCTGGCCAATATGTTGAATTAGTGAGATTGTAATCATGTTTTAAAGAGTAACATTAACAACTAGTTATGTGACGTATTAGAATGGTATGTTATGTTGAAGCACATTATAGCTCCAACTATATTTTAATTTTAATTTTCAGGTTCTTTTGAAGACTACAGCAGGAGACATTGATATAGAATTATGGTCAAAAGAGGCACCAAAAGCATGTAGAAACTTTATTCAACTCTGCATGGAAGGTATCTTTCAAAGATTGCAATATTTAATTAAATTATTTTGTTTTCCCTACCATTTGCTGTATTGAAACAAAAGTATATGATCACGTAAATGGTTCTAAAGAATATTTTTACGCTTAATCTCAATTTCTATATGCAAGTTGTATCATCAGCAATTATCAACTTATTGAAATAATTTCTTATAATGGTTTAAATGTATTTTTGTGGTTACTAAATTCAGAATGTTGTGACAGAAAAATTGCAAGAAGTGGTATTCTGTAAGCACTTGCATTCATTATTTTCACTATCAGATAGCTCGGAAAGTGCCATTGAAGAAGCTTTTGGATGGTACCTAATGCTGCCACTGTGCACTGGTGGTGGAGGGAGTGAACATCAGTGGCGGTGAATGGTGTGCAAATCATATGGGCTGCTATGTTGGGAAGTCAAGGGGTTCGCAGCAGTTGACGATGTGTTCTTGTATGCACCTCCGCACTGAGGTTCCTCATTAGAAACTAAATCTTACAGCTAGAAATAGGAGGGTGTGATAAAAAAGTTACTAATTGCACAAGAAATGCTCAGGCTAGGCTGTGTAGAGAAAAAAAAATTGAATTCCATATTATTGATCTTTCAGTAGAACTTTATTCTTAAAGCTCATTAACTGAAAATACTCTATTTTTGGTAAAATGGCAACCTCCCCCACCGAGCTCCTTCATTCCCCCCTTCCAGCCCATAAATAAAAAATCTGAGATATTAATGGTAGAGGATTAGATGATGATATTGGTGACTGTCAAGAATCTACGGTTAGACTGCAGCTGATGTAGTTTAGGCACATATCTGAGACGTTATTTGCCACGTAACAATTGAAGTCTAAATGTTGGTCTGCATCTTGCTGCATGCATTAGGCACAGAGCACCATTCATTGAGCAATAGTGAGAACAGTCAATGTTACATCTTTCAGTAATTATCTGTAATTCAGCAGTTAAAGATGATGGGGCTTAGGACAGTACTCAAAGGAATTTGTGAATAAGTGTTCGGAACCTGAGAAGATAAAACTTGTTTATTTTCCACAATTGTGCTTTTTATGAACCACTTACAGCGCTGGAGACCCGGGTTTGATCTTGACTATAGGTGCTTGTCTGTACGGAATTTATACATTCTCCCCGTGACCTGCATAGGTTTTCTCCAGGCAGCTAATGCCTATTCCAGGCAACATTTTGTTAAACCATCTGCACCCTCTCCAAAGCCTCCACATCCTTCCTGTAATGGGGCAAATAGAACTACCCACTGTACTCCATATGTGACCTAACCAAAGTTTTATAAAGCTACAACATGACTTCCTGATTGTTCCACTCAATTCCTCGACCAGTGAGGGCAAGCAAACCATGCACCTTTTTCATCACTCTATCTGTGTTGCATCTTTCAGGGAGCTGTGGACTTGGGTCCAAGCTCTCTGTATACAACAAAGCTGTTCAGAGTCTTGCCATTAGCTGTATACTTTCCCCTTGTCTTGGGGATGAGGTGAGAGTATTCAAGGTTGCTGTTTGGGAAAGGTTTTGAAAGAAATAGAAAGAGAGACTAGTTTAATGAGTTGGAGCTCAAACCGGGTTGCTTTGTTACCAAAAATGAAGTGCTGATTATCAAAGACAGGCGTTGAAAGATGATAGTGGTATACAAAACTGAAAATGGTTGTTGGGGGATTGTAATACAAAGGTATATTTGAAGCCAAATACAAAGATATAAAATTGTATGCATTGGAGAGTTAAGTTAAAGATCGGGTGTGTAGGGATGATTGGATATTGGGACAAGCTGCCTTTCATGAAAGATGAATATTTTAAGGGCAACAAGGAGACACCACAAAAATTGACTCGAGCGATGGAAGAATAATGTAAATGTTTTGATGATGGTGCAGCTGTGTTTACAGAGTTGGAAATAAAGGTGATGGGCAAAGTACAGTACCTCATATTCTGCGTGGGTAGCCTACCACCCAATGGTATGAATATTGAATACTCCAATTTTAGCGGGACAGGCAACATCTCTAGAGAAGGAATAATTTATTTATTTTATTTATTGTGTAGGAAGGAACTGCAGATACGGGTTTAAACTGAAGATAGACACAATGCTGGGGTAACAGCAGGACAGGCAGCATCTCTAGAGAGAAATGTTAAAGTTTGTTTCTTAAAACAGACAACAACACAAACGGTTAAAGGTGAACCAAGCAAAGCTTTAATTATCGTCAGACGGGATTGGGGGGATCAGTCCAAAGGGTGTATAACCATACTCGGCACTCCCTGTGCTTCCACTCAAAGATACAGCATTTTCGCAGCATTTTTATACAGAATTTGCAGCCAGGATGTTTAACACAACATTTCCTTCAAATTAATAACAAATTGTATCCTGCACAATATACTTGTCACTCTACTGTCATAAAATGTTTCACACAAAGTCATTAGTCAAAGGTAAGGATTCTTGTTATACCACAGACGGTCATGTTTGCACAATTCCACAAGTAGTCAGCAGTTAACCACATCCTAATCTCAGCGGAAACCTTGTTCTAATCATTCCCAGACGTCCTCCCCAGGCAAAAGGGATGTACTATCAGAGCCTGGTGTACAAGATTTAGGAGTTGCATCCTGCCAGGTGCAATATTGCAAACATTGGCTATTCACAGTTCAGGCTTTTTATTCATTCTACCATTTTATTATGGTCAAGCATCCCATCATGCACAGTTAATAGCCATTAACTCTTTCAGAAGGAATAGGTGACATTTCGGGTTGGGACCATTCTGACTAGTCAGGGGGGAAGTGAACGAGAAATATAGACAGTGATGTAGAGAGATATAGAACACATGAATGAAAGATGCAAAAAAGTAATGATAATAAAGGAAACAGGCCATTGTTAGCTGTTTGCTCTGTGAGAACGAGAAGCTGCTGCGACTTGGGTGGGGGAGGGATGGAGAGAGAGAGAAGGAAAATATGAGATGCTGTTCCTCCAATTTGCGTTTAGCCTCATCCTGACAATAGAGGAGGCCTAGGACAGAAAGGTCAGTGTGGGAAGGGGAATTAAAGTGTTTGGCAACCGGAAAGTGTTCCGCTATCCTTAAGAGCTCTATCCAGCTCTCTCTTGAAAGCATCCAACGAACTGGCCTCCACTGCCTTCTGAGGCAGAGAATTCCACACCTTCACCAAGTTCTTCCTCATCTCCGTTCTAAATGGCCTACCCCTTATTCTTAAACTGTGTCCCCTTGTTCTGGACTCCCCCAACATTGGGAACATGTTTCCTGCCTCTAATGTGTCCAATCCCCTAATTATCTTATATGTTTCAATAAGATCCCCCCTCATCCTTCTAAATTCCAGTGTATACAAGCCTAATTGCTCCAGCCTTTCAACATACTTATCATCAGCAAACTTGAAACCCTTACATTTCATTCTCTTCTCCAGGATAATGGGAGCAGTAAACAAGTGAGGGCCAAGAACCACTCGCTACATCCCTCCAATCTTTGTTTTCTATGTGACAGCCAGATTTCAATCTATGCTGACTGACAACAGTTCATCCAATACCTTGGGCACTTAATTTATGCACCAGCGTCTTATGTGGCATGTTGTCAAGTGGCTTTGGAAATCTAAATCTACAATTGTCTATAGGTTCCCTCTGTCAACTCTTCCTGTCACATCCTCAAAGAATTTGAACCAATTTTTCAAATATGATTCACTTTTCATAAACCACAAAGAAAGTTTTTATGGTATTTAGCTTTTCTATATTATTAGTTATTTCTTCTGATTACTGATTCTAGTATTTTGTCATCAAATGATTTAGAACTAACTGGGCCATAGTTCCATTATTTATTATCCCTCTCTTTCTGAACAAGGAAATCATATTGCCAATATTGGAAAAACTGGGAAACTATTTTCTAGTTTTCTGGTGTCCTCCCAGAAATTAGTGTGTTTTGACTAATTTCAACCAATGTGACCACTATTTCTATAGTCACTTTCTTTAAAACCCCTAGGCTTAGTCCATCAAATCCGAGCAATTTGTCCACTTTTGGCCCCATGTGTTTCATTAATACTCTGTTTCATATAATTGGGATTTCTAAAAGTTATTCCGTTAGTTAACCCATTTGCTATCTTGTGGATATTTGCATCAGGCAACTGAATCGTCCTACCACAACCAGAGAGCAGTCCTGAACTACTATCTACCTCATTGGCGACCCTTGGACTATCCTTGTTCGGACTTTGCTGGCTTTACCTTGCACTAAACGTAGTTCCCTTATCATATATCTATACACTGTAAATGGCTCGATTGTAATCATGTATTGTCTTTCTGCTGACTTGGAAGCATGCAACAAAAGCGTTTCGCTGTACTTCGGTGCACGTGACAATAAACTGAACTGAAACATTGTCTTCCACAATGCTAACTGATATTTTAAAAAGTTGATGTAACATTTCTGCCATTTCTTTTTGCTAATGCTAACTCATTAGCATTATTCTAAAGAGGTCTCACACTTGCCTTAGCTGCCTTATTTATTTATATATCAACAGAAACTTTGTTTATTTTGTAAATTTTCTTTCGGAAGCAATGTTCCTCCTTTTGACCTTTTTAGTCATTGGATTTTAAAATTTTCCATCCTCTAGCCTACCACTAACCCTTGCTACCAGTGTTCCATGAATCAAAACCCTTTTTTACCAAACCATGCATTGAACCATACAGTTACCTCCCTTAATCCTATTTGCTTTTTGCCATATTACACTTGGCGCAGGTAATATATTCTGATATTATCAACCTTCTGGTTCTGCTTTTCAATATTGTTCCGACCTCATCAAAATTCCTCAGCAGAGCCTTCTTCCTAGTCCTACCTATGTGGATCCTACCCATCCTAATCCAGCCAGATGTCCTTAACTCTAGCATTAGGCAAGTAATATAATCCTCTTGGCTCACACTCCGCTTTGCCTGCTCTTGCAATGTACAACTGAAACATAACGCACTTATTTTTGCATTCAATTCCCCTTACAATAAACATTAACATTCTGTTAGCTTTCCTAATTGTTATATCTACAAAACATAAGGAACTGCAGATGCTGGTTTACAACAAAACCCCACAAAGTGCTGGAGTAACTCAGTAAGTCAGACAGTATCTCTGGAGAACATGGATAGGTGATGTTTCGAGTCAGATTCTTCTTACAGAACATCATCTATCCATGTTCTCCAGAGACGCTGCCTGATTCACTGAGTTATTCCAGCATTTTGTGTCTTTTGCTGTAACTGCATGTTGGCCTTTAGAGAACCATTCATTTAGAATACTTATTCCTCTGCACCTCAGGAATTCCTCACCATTTAGATAATTTTTTAACATTTTTTTTCTGCCAAAATGGAAATAATTACTTTTCCCTAATACATGGTGTCCTTCAGTGAAGAAAAGTCACAAAATAACTATTGTTTTGGTTCTAAATTCACTTCATTTCACATATTCCAAATACCAGATTTGGATGCCAGTAAATTTTAATGAAAAGAAAGACATTCAAGTACTGGAATTATACTAACAGTTGCCAATCCCTATGGAAGTAATTATCTCCTAATTAACTTTGGCATATGCTTATCTGTTGCAATTAAATCTTGAAAAATGCTGCTATCATTACATAGGACGTGCATATGCGCATTATATTGTTCATTGCTCAATCCTCATCTCCATGTAATATAACCTCCATTTAACTGCACTACAGAAGACCCAAGTATGTGAATACATGCCACTTTTCCTGTAAACCTTAACAGCAGATTTGGGTCCTAATAGAATGTGTATATCTGCTTAGAGGAATTTACCTTTTCAATTCTCTTACTTATTATGGCACACTAAGAAATCATGTGGACCATTGTGTCCATGCCAACTCTCAACAGAGCAATCCCCTCTGTCCCTTTTGCCTACTCTTTATTTCCATGCAGCCCTGCAACTACTTCTGACATTCTATAATTTCCCGTTTAAAATTTTCATCCATTTAGCTGCACTGAGGGATCATTTACAGTAGCAAATTAACTTATCAGTACATCTTTGGGATATAGGAACAATCAAAGCATCTGGCAGAAACTCAAATGCCACAAGGAGAGCATGCAACAGAGCTGTGCTGCATCAGTGTACCTAATGAGTAATGTGTAGGAAAGAACTGCAGATGCTGATTTAAATCAAAGGTAGACACAGAATGCTCGGGTAACTCAGCGGAACAGGCAGCCTCTCTGAAGAGAAGGAATGGGTGACGTTTCGGGTTGAGACCCTTCTTCAGATGCTGCCTGTCCTGCTGAGTTACTCCAGCATTTTGTGTCTACCTAATAAGTAACATTGTTTTTAAAGCTTTGTGGCTGAATTAAGCTTAGCCTTAAACCAGTCAGTTAATGGAATATTTGAATAAGAGGTTTTTTAAAAGTATTTACTGAAGATTACTCATTTGTAACACTTTTATTTATTCCATTAGGTTATTATGATAACACAATATTTCACAGGGTTGTGCCCGGTTTTATTGTGCAAGGAGGGGATCCTACCAGAAATGGAACAGGTGGTGAGTCGATATTTGGGAAGCCATTTAAGGTGAATATTTTTTCCCGTTTTTGTCATTTTGTTTCTTTAAAATATTATGTAATCCCAAGGTGAATTTCATGATGCTGGCAATATTTTGCTACAGTTACAATATGTATATACTTAATGTCAAATTATAGAGGCATCACAAGAGTTCAATTGCTTTATTTATCTTCCTGCTTTTCAGTAGAGTCATTGAAAATTAAACAATAGTGGTAAGTGCTGTCCTTTTCCCTCACGCTCTGTCTATACATTGTCTGTGAAACTGCAGTACACTGGATCATTTACAAATCTTAGTTGGGTAAGGAGTGGGAATGGCTGAATTTTCTATATGTGTCCATGTTTTGTGCTTTACAAGTTTAACATTTTGCTAATTCAGTCATAACAGTTGAGGAACAGTCAATTGGAAAAACCATTCAAGCAATGCAGATGAAATCATTTTGAAAATTTGTGAATATGTTCTATTGGAAATCTGCTTTTTATGAAATTTTATCATGATACTATTCTGTTGCAGGATGAATTTCATTCTCGATTACGTTTTAACAGAAGAGGATTGGTTGCTATGGCAAATGCTGGACCTCATGATAATGGCAGTCAATTTTTCTTTACATTGGGTCCTGCAGATGAACTTAATAACAAGCATACCATCTTTGGAAAGGTTAGTTTATGGAGAAATTTTTGGACATTCATAACCAATGGGATAAGCATCTCCCTCAATATTTGTTTCAGCTTCTTTGGAAAAGTTTCTCCTTCACTCATATCTGCATTTTCTGTTTTGTCTGTTAGCTAGATATTATGCAGGGTTGTACAATTCCTGAAACCTTCAACCATTTGCAGGCCTTGAGTGTAATGGCATTTTTGGAAGAGCCATCATCCAACTCCCATTCTTTCAATATTATGTCCTTGCTTTATCCTGGATCATCACCAAACACGAGGGCACTTGCCACTGTAAATTTCCCCAGTGTGGGACGTATAAAGGAATATATTATTGGTTCTGATCTTCAAATAACATGATTCATTCTTTTCCCCATTCTCTCATAACATCTCTGCTCTTGATAATAGGTACAGAGGTAACATGTCCAAGGGTACTATTCTGCTAAAACTATTGGTGGTCCATTTCCTGCAGTCAAAATGTTAATTGTCAATAATGTCAAGAGACTGGTTTGTTTCACCAGGTAGTTATGTCAATGGTTTGTGTAAACAGCAACAATACATTTGAGTACAGCTGTCAATCTTCTGAAAAGTGATCTCCGTTGATACAGTTGTGGCTGGGAATATAATTGTCACATCTTGCTGAGATATAATCTTTGCCCCTCATTGTTAAAGGTTGTTTGCCATAGCAACAAGCAGACAAATGCCCTGAAGACTTAATTATATTATAGTGAAAATGTTTAAATGTTTGTGAGATACCTGTATTAAAATATAAATGAAGCAATAAGTGCACTGAAGGAAATATTGGTCAATTTACTGATTTACTTGGTGGGTGCGTCTCTTCATGATCTTGTTCTTGTGTATCTTTGTAATTCTTTTCAGCCATATAACCCTCGATGCTCTCCCAATTTTGGTATCCTGTTCTTCCCCATAGGCTTCTGACTCCCTATGGGTCTCTGGCTGCGGAGGTATCAGTCTCAAAAGTTCTCTCTCCAAACCTTACAGTGCCAGAGACCCGGGTTCGATCCTGACTACGGACACTGTTTGTAGTTTATACGTTCTCCCCGTGACCTGCGAGGGTTTTCTCCAGGTGCTCTGGTTTCAACTCACAGTCCAAAGACGTACAGGTTTGCAGGCTAATTGGCTTGGTAAAATTGTAAACTGTCCCTAGTGTCGTGTGGGGCTTACTAGTCGGCGAGTACTCGGTGGACCAAAGGGCCTGTTTTTACGCTGTATCACTAACCTAAACTAAACCATTTGGCTGATTGTAGCAATGCAATGCAGAATAAAGTTTAACAAGATATTCAGTTTTAAATGAAAATTATTATGGATTATTTTTTAAACAGGTGACTGGTGACACTATTTATAATATATTAAGATTAGCAGAAGTTGAAATTGATAAGGATGAACGGCCAATCATTCCTCACAAGATTAAATCAACAGAGGTGAGTTGACATAATTGAAATTGGCATTTTAATTTTTTTATATCTGGTTATTAGTTCAGCATGTTTTGATAATGGTCTTTTACAGATTCCTCTGTTGTATTAAGGTGGAGTAGCAGAGTTATAGAATTGTGCCACAATATTATTACTGTCAATCATCTGAAAATTAACCCTTAATATGAACTTTACCTGCAATTCTTAACATTTGCCACAGAATAGCTTTGTGATGGTGCTTTTCTTGTCATACGTAAGATAATTTTTGACAAATGTGTCATACTTGGAAACATGAGAAATCAATAATTTTGGTTTTGTCTTTCCCTCACCACCTGCTTCACTTTACTGATTTTAATAGTTGACATTGATATGGCACACGGGACATGTGTCATTACTTGGTTGTTTAGTGGCAGCACCATTGTTAGTCTCTCTAATCAAAGAGCCTTTCTACTCATTTCCACTGAACGTTCCTCATTCATTTACCCCTTGGCCTGCTTATCTCATTAGTTATACCATTAGCTTCCTCTACTGCTTTTATTGCCCTGTTGATTATAGAGTCACAGTCATACAGCGTGGAAACAGGCCTTTGGCCTAGCTTGCTCATGCCAACCAAGATGCCCCATCTACATTAGTCCCACCTGCCTGTGTTTGGCCAATATCTCTAAACCTCTCCTATCCACAGACCTATCCAAATGTCTTTCAAAATGTCTTGTTTGCAGAAGAGAGCAGGGTGTTAGTGAGCATTTTATTGTATTTTAATTAATATTTTTTCCTCGAGATGTCTGGCTTGTTAACTTGATAAAATAAAGTAAGCATTTATTTACATAAACCTTCCCATCTCTTGTCTTATTTTCAAATTGGTATATTAATTTATTATTTATTCCAGAAATGTGTGCAACATTGTCCATTATTAGCTACCCTATGCTTATGTACAGCATGGGTCAGGTGTCAGATGTCAAATGCGCTGCTGCCCATGGCAAGTTAGGAATGGCAGGTTCCTTTATCATAGGATATCAAACAACCAACTCAGTTTTAAAAATACTTTTATTGTCCTGTATCTATAATGGACATAATTCTTGTTGAAGTACTAAAACATTGCTCAGAAGCATTTAAGTAGAACTCTATGTACCCATCAAAACCTGCCAGGGATCTCGGAGATGCTGTAATTAGAGATCACATTCTAGAAGGGGCACAAGTCCAAAATGGATCATTAGAGAAGTCTCCTCCAGGAAAACAATTATAGCAAAGATCCTCCTAGTGCTGTAACAAATCTATTTTTCTTGGTTTTTTACTTTGCCATGCTAAGAATTCAATTACATGACTTGCAAGTTGCTAATCCAGTGTGTGCCACCCTTACATTGCGTAGGATTCAAGGAGAGATAGTTGAGCAGAGTGATCTAGGAGTGCAGGTACATAGTTCCTTGAAAGTGGCGTCACAGGTAGATTGGCTGGTCAAGAAGGCTTTCGGCACATTGGCCTTCATCAGTTAGAGGAGAGTAGCTGTTATATAAGATGTTGGTGAGGCCACATTTAGAGTATTGTGTTCAGTTTTGGTCACCATGTTGTAGGAAAGATGCTGTCCAGCTGGAATGGGTGCAGAGAAGATTTACGAGGATGGTGCCAGGACTCGAGGGCCTGAGCTATAGGGAGAGATGGAGCAGACTAGGGCTTTATTCCTTGGAGCGCAGGAGGATGAGGGGTGATCTTAGAGGTGTACAAAATCATGAGAGGAATTGATCGGGTAAATGCAATGTTTTTCCCAGAGTTGGGGAATCGAGGACCAGAGGACATGGGTTTAAGGTGAGGTGGGGGAGGGGAGAAGATTTAATAGGAATCCAAGGGGTGACTTTTCTATACAAAGGGCAGTGGGTGTATGGAACGAGCTGCCAGAGGAGGTAGTTGAGGCAAATACTATCACAAAATTTAAGAAACAATTAGACTTGTACATGGATAGGATATTTTAAGAGGGATATGGGCCAAACACAGGCTGGTGGGACTAGTGTAGATGGGCACGTTGGTCGGCGTGAGCAAGTGGGGCCAAAGGGCCTGTTTCCGCACTCAATGACTCTGACCTTCTAATTAACCTTCAACCTACATGATGTAGGAGGAAGCTGGAGGAAACACATGATCACAGGTAGAACATACAATCACCACATGGATAGTACTATGGTGCTATGAGCAGGGGGACTAATGGGGGTTGTGGTGTCAAGGACAATGCAGGGTTCAGCAGTGATCACAATAACATTTGCAATAGAGTGAACTCGCATGGTTTATACTATTTTCAGTGGTAACAAAGTCCAGGACCACATGGTGGTACTGTCTTTCGCTGTCAGAGCGCACGTGAGCCATGATGTTGGTGATCTCTAGCTTAGGCTTGGTCATCAAAGGAGGAGGCGTGACAATCTCCGACTTCTTCCTGCAGTTTTCCCCTGCCTCGAGAAGATTGGTTGACAGTACAGGTATCCTCCTGGCAGCTCAGCTTTGGGCTTGGAATTTATCCTGGCAATGCCTCTGTGGTCTTTGCCTCTGTGGGTGTGTGTGTGCACATTCCCTTGTCTGGGGTAGGAGGAGGTTCTCGCATCTCTGACGTGTCCCGGCCACTCAGACCTAGCTTCAGGTAGAGACGCAGGCTGTCTAGGGCTTTTTCCAGGCAGTTCAGTCTTGACCACACAATAACGCTGGTGGTCTCGGGGCTGTCCCAAGACCAACTTCATCTTGCTGAGCTCTCTTTCTCGCTCGCCTTTTCTTCTTCTTTCCACCTTCAGAAACAGTATTGATTCTTCATTTGGATTTCTTCTTCCAACTTGCAATTAGCCATCGTGGTCTTGCCCTCATTCTCAACCAGTATGGCGTCTGTGACGACGCTGGGTTCGACAGCAACCACACCGACACTTGCAGTAGGGTGAACTCGCATGGTTTAAGAGTATCTTCCTTACGAAAGTCTAGGACCACATGGGGGCGCTGTCCCCCACCATAAGAGCACATGTGCAATGACATTGATGATCTCAGCAGTGTAATCCTGGTTTTTGAAGGAGGATGCTTGACGATCTGGGGCATCTTCCTGCACTTTGCCCCTGCCTCAGGAGATGAGGCTGACAATACAGTTTTCTTCCTGGCAGCTCAGCTTTGGGCTTGGAGGTGTGCGTGCAAATGTGCGTGTCAGCCTGTTAAAGGGATCACAGCAACACCCAAAGAGAGAGGGTCCTGTCCCACATTGGCTACAGACACTTAGGCTCCAAGAAGTATTGAGCAACAAAGGGACAAGTCCAAGGAACCCTGTGGGTGCTGAAAGGCATGTGGGATCCTTGCCCCGATTAGCCAGGCACAGAATGTAAGAATAGGGAGAATATTGTACGGCCTTAAATGACATTGTTTTTAGATTTTGTGTGCAGTTTTGGTCACAACACTATAGGAAAGGCATGATTGTACTGGAGAGGCTGCAGGAAGATTCACCAGGATGTTGACAGGATAGAGGGTTTCAGTTATAAGGAAAACTGGATAAGCTGTTTTGTTTTCTGGAGCAAAGGTGGAAGGGGGGACCTGATTGTAGTGTGCATAACTATTATGGGCACTGATCTGTAGAAAATAAGAAACTTCTCCCTATAGCAAAGTGTCTAAAACTGCAGTGTTCATGCATTTCTAATTTAGCGCAGTACTTTCTGCTGTACTTTCAAGTCCTGTTATAAAGTCTTCGCAGAACATTAAGCTGCTTAAAAGCTGTTTGAGATGTTGCCTTTAGCATAAGGAATTAACTTGGTGCCTCAACTCTTTTCAGCAAACTTAAAAGACACTGCTTTGAAAAAAGAGCAACAGTCTTATTCCTGTTTCCATGAGCAATATTTATTCTTCACTGAGCATCACTAGATCCAATTGGGATGGATTGTTTTGATAATTAACTTTCACGTCTATGAGGAAGAGTCCATTAGCTGAGGTTCATTCTGGACCTGCTGGCCCTGGATGTAAGGAATATGCTGAAAGTCCAATAGTGTAGCACCTGAACTTCTGTTGCACTGCAAAGTCCAGCAATCTTTGTTCAATGTATTCAGTGGGTTGGATTCGCCCTTCGACTTTATCTTTGGCATGGCCTCATTTTTTTGGAATAGGGGGTTACAACATCAAAACAAAAGTTTTTAAAAAATGTGATTTTCATTACAATGATCTTACTTTACAAGATAAATATCTTTTCGTATGTTTTAATATTTTGATTTTTGTTTCATAAGAAATATTAAAAACCTATGGGAGAGGCTTTAATGATATTAACAATCTGAAGAACTTCAGACTACTGTGTGGATGGAGCCTTTAGTATCCATTGTCGGCATCTTAATCGCTACTTGTGGCTCACTCCACCTTGTGGAATAATCACAGCAGGCAGATAGGATGCTTGGAAGGTATGCAGTCGCAAAAGCCAAATGTAACTTTGGGCATTTCATGAGTAGCGAACATTGGTTGCAGGTTAGGTTGAGTCCATTCAGCCAGTTATTATTATTATTAGGTTGTTCATGGAATATTGAGTGGTCCAATTTCAGTGACTACAAATACTTTGTTAGGTTTGATATGCTTTTAGAGTGTCCTAATGTCGTGAAATGAGCTAACCACATAAAAGCCTACCTTTTCCTTTTCTCCATCGTTTTAGGGATTGACTTCAGCCCCAATAATTATGTTAAATGTACATAAAAGTAAAAATTCACTGTTACCAAATAATTGCTCTTAAGTGAATATTGTCAACATACTTTTCCAGGTGCTACACAACTGCTTTGATGACATTGTTCCAAGAATATTGAAAAAACACAAGAAGGAGAAGCGTGATGAAGAATTGAAAAAACCTCATTCGAGAGGCACAAAGTAAAACCAATATCTTATCAATATATGAAGTTGGATGACAGTTTAAGAATAATGGGTAGGCCATTTAGAACAGAGATGAGGAAAAACTTTTTTAGTCAGAGAGTTGTGAATCTGTGGAATTCTCTGCCTCAGAGGGCAGTGGAGGCCAATTCTCTGAATACATTCAAGAGAGAGCTAGATAGAGCTCTTAAGGATAGCGGAGTCAGGGGGTATGGGGAGAAGGCAGGAACGGGGTACTGATTGAGAATGATCAGCCATGATCACATTGAATGGCGGTGCTGGCTAGAAGGGCCGAATGGCCTACTCCTGCACCTATTGTCTATTGTCTATTGACTTCAAATTTTCCAGTGAATGGCGGATCAGATTCAAATATCCTATACATGTTTAGGACATCTTTCTTTTGTCATATATATATATATATAATTTTTTTTGGATGAAATGTTACAAAACCATTACTGTAAATACTCTCCCTCACTGTCAATGTTAATCATAACTAAATAGTTGTATTTTTGAGCAATAATTACATTTAAAAACGCGATCTTAGATGAAATGTTTCAATTCTACTTTATTTCCATATAAGATATAAAGAAGTGAGTATACATATATTTCTGAATTAAATTACAACCAACATTGCTTTTTTAGTTAGTCCATTGGTATCGTTGTATAGAACATGTTGTCTTCAACTTGCAGAAAACTGAAGTTTGTGGCTCTATTGAAGTTGAGTAGCAAAACAATTGAAGAAAATGCCAGAGATCCTGAAAACAAAGCAAAACTAATCAAAGATGTGATAGTGCTTTGTTTCTGAATGAAAACAACAACAAAATAATATTGATTTCTTGAATCAGAAGCTACTTCGCCATGTTTCCCTGGAAATGTTAATTTTTCTTTAAATGTAGCAGCATTTCTACAGTTTGACACCTGGGCTGGGTCTTTATAGTAATGGTTTTTGTAACATTTCATCCAAAACAGATAAATAATCAAGCTAAGTTATAAGTTGAAAAATGCTGAATTTGTCTTGGCTTTCTAATTCTAAGACTGAATCAATAAGAAGCTAGCACAATATTCAACAATTATAAATATTTTTGTTAACTATGAAGAAGCTGTTGTTTTCATTATTGCAGCAGTCATAGGCATGCCAACAAACCCAGTTACACTGATTTTTGGTCTTGGTACGTCTGTTAAGTCTAGAGATTTGTTGTGATCTCCAGAATTTGTTTTGGGGTATTTCAGAGTTTTATCAGTCAAAATTGGAGTCAAAACAACTTATCAAAATCAAGTGTCATTTCAATAGTACATCAAAAAATCATAAGGACTAGCTACAGTTCCAGCTTTATCTTATCCTGCCTTGTTGTTGTAAATATTTCATCAATATGGTTTTGACCAAACTATTTTTGCTTTATTGCATTCATTTGAAATGTCACTTTTTCGTTTACATTTCTTCAATTTCAGAGGATGTCTGGATGGCATTCAACTTAAAGTATGTTTTTAGTTATGTTACTGAATCTTCACTAGTTTCACTTGGAAACTTAAAATTAGAGAAAGCTAATCTCTGTTGGCAGAGCAAATAAATGCTGAAATTTTAAAAGCAACAATTGAGGAAAAACTGATGTTTATATGTAGGTATCTTGTACATAAGGCAAGAAGGTAATTAAATTATATTGTATATAAGAATATTCTATTGTATACAAGAACAGACCAGTTAGCCTGACATCGGTGGTGGGGAAGATGCTGGAGTCAATGGATAGGAGTAAAAGGATTGGTCCAAGTCAGCATGGATTTATGAAGGGGAAATCCTGCTTGACTCATCTTCTGGAATTTTTTGAGGATGTGATCAAATGGATGAAGGAGAGCCAGTGGATGTAATGTATCTGGATTTTCATAAAGCCTTTGATAAGGTCCCACACGGAGATTAGTGGGCAAAATTAGAGCACATGGTATTGGAGGTAGGGTATTGACATGGATAGAGAATTGGTTGGCAGACAGGAAACAAAGAGTAGGAATAAACGGGTCCCTGTCAGAATGGCAGGCAGTGGGGAGTGGAGTGCTCGGGGCTGGGGGCGCAACTAATTACAATATTTATTAATGATTTAGATGATGGAATTAAAAGTAACACTAGCAAATTTGCAGATGACACAAAGCTAGGTGGCAGTGTGAACTGCGAAGAGGATGTTAGGAGGTTGCAGGATGACGTGGACAGGTTGTCTGTGTGGGCAGATGCAGCATAATGTAGATAAATGTGAGGTTATCCACTTTGGCGGCAGGAACAAGGAGGCAGATTATTATCTCAATGGTGTCAGATTAGGAAAAAGGGAAGTGCAACGAGACCTGGGTGTCCTTGTACACCAGTCACTAAAAGTAAACCTGCAGGTACAGCAGGCAGTGAAGTAAGCTAATGGCATGTTGGCCTTCATAACAAGAGGATTTGAGTATAGGAGTAAAGAGGTTCTTCTGCAGGTGTATAGGGCCCTGGTGAGACTACATTTGAAGTATGGTGTGCAGTTTTGGTCTCTTAATTTGAGGAAGGACATCCTTGCTATTGCGGCAGTGCAGTTTAGGTTCACAAGGTTAATCCCCGGGATGGCGGGACTGTCATATGAGGAAAGATTGGAAAGACTAGGCTTGTATTTGCTAGAATTTAGATGAGAGGGGATCTTATAGAAATGTATAAAATTATAAAAGGACTGTACAAGCTAGATGCAGGAAAAATGTTCCCAATATTGGGGGAGTCCAGAACCAGGGGCCACAGTCTAAGAATAAAGGGGAGGCTATTTAAAGCTGAGGTGAGAAAAAACCTTTTCAGCCAGCGAGTTGTGAATTTGTGAAATTCTCTGCCACAGAAGGCAGCGTGGGGCCAATTCGCTGGATGAATTTAAAAGAGTTAGATAGAGCTTTAGGGGCTTGTGGAATCAAGGGATATGGGGAGAAGGCAGGCATGGGTTACTGGTTGTGGATGATCAGCCATGATTACAATGAATGGGGGTGCTGTCTCGAAGGGCCAAATGCCTGCCTCCTGCACCTATTTTCTATGTAACATTTCCAGATTTGATGTCTTTAGATAGAGATTTCAAAATAATCCATTCCCAGCTGTTATCAGGCAACTGAACCATCCAACCAACAACTAGAGAGCGGTCCCAAGCTACTATCTACCTCATTGGAGACCCTCAGAGTATCTTTAATTGGACTTTACTGGACTTTATCTTACACTAAACATTATTCCCTTTACCATGTATCTGTACACTGGATAGCTTGATCATAATCATGTATAGTCATTCCGCTGACTGGTTAGCATGTAACAAAAAAAACTCACTGTGCTGTAGTACATGTGGCAATAAACTAAACTACTGGTAAATGATGTAGTTAAACCAACTAGAGCTCAGAAAATCAAGCATGTTGTGCAACATTAGTTTGGTCTATATGATGTGCTGTCACTGGAAAGTATTTCACAGCTTACCATACTTGCAACTTTTCTTGTGTTTTTTCTATGCTTCTAAATCACTAACTATTAAGGCACCAGGAATTGCAGCAGAGGGGGCTGTGTTGAAGCAGGCCCTTGTAATGCATGCTGAGGTATGCATCAACTTAAGTTTAAGTTAGCCTTTCTGAGCAAGTCCCAGCTTATGGTCCATTGCTGGGGTGCATTTCAGTTAGGCCCATGTTAAGTTTAATCTTGTTCCATGCATAGGCATTCCCTCAAATCTCTGACATTGAGCATTCTTGTCAATCACAATCTCCTACTTTCAACAATCATCTAATGCGATCTTTAACGAAAAAGAAACAAAAACAGGACAATGTTCTCTTTGCAACCTCTCTTCACTGATGCAGACCCATGATTTATCTACTCTCTATATGCTGTACACCTAGAGAAAAGACCTTTTAGTGTGATAATAATTAAAGCAGATTCTATTGCGTTGGTAATTCACAATCATGCACATTTAATGCATGTTTCCAGGTGCCTGTCAATTTCCACACTGATATCCTTTAGCAGGAGTAAGTAATGTTACAAAATATGCAAGCTCCCAAAATGTATTGGTTGGTTTTTATATTCCAGAAATTTCAGCTTGCTTTCCTTTGGAGAAGAAGCAGAGGAGGAAGAGGAGGAAGTAAACAGAGTTAGCCAGGTAGTAATTTACTTTTGCATGTTTTGGTATTATAAGTATGTTGGCTATATCATAGGCAATGCACTTGTATAGTTTGCTAGCATTTCACTTTGTCTATTGTCAAACCTATTTCTTTTTAGACTAATTTCTCTTAATGAAGCTAATTTATTTACTCTCTGTTAAAGACTTAATTTGTTTTCTGACTACCCTTACAATTTTTCATTTCAATGACTGTGGGAGCTTGTTACTACTTCCTTCCTCCATCTATCTGATGGTGTTAAAAAGATAAAACAAAACTGCAGTTTCTGGACCATGCTGGGTTAGCTTTGAAGATGCCCTTTTCCTGTTACTGTTTGTTGTGATTAACAAGCATTTCCCAATCCATCTCTCAGACAATAGCAACGCCATTGATCTCACTCCTTCTCTCTAATCTATTGCAGATATTTCATTTGTTCTCTATATTCTTTGCTTTTTATAAAGCAAGGTCCTGCAGGAAGGGGTGAGATTAGCATAGGCAGGATAACTGTAGGTTCCTGTGGGTTTACATTAGATACTGGTTGCCAACCTGTGGCCTGAGATTGAGATAAAATTGTTGAGAAAGTCCAGTCTTGATTCCTTACGGTGTGAAAATCAGGATGTAAAATTGTGGAAATTCTTAAGATCTGTGGATAAAGAGGTGCGAGAGAACCCAAGTAGGATTAGAAACACAAGTCAAGGTAGAATTTGGGCTGAAGGGATTTCATTGGTTCGGTGGATTCATGAAATAAATCAACGAAGTGTCATTATGGAAATGTCTTTTGTTACACTCCAGAGATGGAAAGGATATACAAATGTAAATATTAATTGGAACAGATGACACTCTGTTTGATTTAACGTAAAAAGTAGATCAGTGGACATTAAGTTTCCACCAGAGAGAATAAACCAACTAAGTACTCAAGCTTATACTCAGCGACCGTTTTGCCAAACACTTGCATTCGGTCCACCAAGGCCTACTGGATCTTTAGTTGCTAACCAATTTAACTCCCCTTCCCATTCCCATACTGACCTTTTTGTTCTGGGCCTCCTCCATTGCCAGAAGAGGCCGCACGCAAACTGGAGGAATAGCACCTCATATTCTACTTGGGTAACTTACAACCTAATTGTAAGAAGATTGAGTTCTCTAATTTTAGGTAACTAATCTACAAGCCCCCATCCTCTCCAGGCTCCCCACCTTTTACCCTTTAGCTCCCTTCCCTGGGTGCACACCCATTTCTCCTCTCCCTCTCCCATTCCACATATTCTTTCCTCTGGATTCACAATTTGCACTTCATCTGACATAGTGCGGAATAGTTATTTTGCAAATGAACTCCTTACTTTAATTGCATGTGCAACTATATTTCAATGCAGGTTTTGTTGCCAGTTTAATTTCTGAAGAAATTCAAGTGTAGGGTGCGATTTGTTGCTCTTTGCACCATAATATATCTTTGTTTGCTTTAGTTTATTTTTGGAATAGAGCACAGGAACAGGCCCTTCAGCCTACCAAGTCTGCGCCAACCAGCAATCGGATACACTAACACTATCCTACATACAAGGGACAATTTTTACCAAACTCAATTAACCTACAAACCTGTACTCCTTTAGAGTGTGGGAGGAAACCAGAGCACTCGGAGAAAACCCACACAGTCACAGGGAGAACGTACAAACTCTGTACAGACAGCACCCTGTCAGGATCGAACCCGGGTCTCTGGTGCTGTAAGGCAGCAACTCTACCGCTGCGTCCCTGTACACTTTGTCTTACATATTTTTTTCTAATTGCCCACAACTCTTTTTACATTTTAAAAGTAAAACAATAAATTGTCACTGCTGTTCACTTGTGTTTCATAGAGTATGAAAGGAAAAAGCAAAAGCAGTCATGATTTATTGAAGGATGATCCACGGCTAAGCTCTGTACCAGTTGTTGAAAGGTGAGTCCTGTGTTTTACTTTTTTTAGTTCTAAGTCTCAGTTAATAACCTGTTTATTGTAACCAGAATAATGTTGGATTCGACCTGTGAACAGTTGAGATAGCTGCTCTTAGCTAGGAAAACAGAATGAAAATTACGGTGCCCCACCACTCAGAAGAGGAAATTTCATGAGGATTTGAGGGAGGATATGATTGCTTTGAGCTGTGGTGCTTCCTTGTTGAATAGTATGACAAATCTCACACTTTAGGTTTCAGTAAAAATAGTGGCCATTTTGATCATGTTTTAGATGTCATTGGTCTATACTCTTAGAGGTAAATATATATCTTTTTTTGACTGTTGCATAGACTTATCAATGTGGACTTTTTGAATAGTTTTATTTTAATGCTGATGTTGTGTACATGGATTTACTTTTGTCTACGTGGAATTTAGCAAGGTATTTGACAGTCCCTCATGGTAGGCTGATCGAGAAGATAAATATGCATGATATCCACGGTGACTTGGTCATTTGCATTCTGAACTGGCATATTTATAGAAGATGGAGGGTAGTGGCGAAGGGTATTACTCCGGATGGAACTTTGTGGTGTTCCGCAGGGATCTAGGCGTGCGTGCGCACGTGTGATTGTGTGTGTGTGTGAGTGATCGTGTGTGATTGTCAGGAAGATGGTCAAAGGATATAGCGAGATATAGATCAGTTACAGATACGGGCGGAGACATGGCAGACGGAGTTTAATCTGAGCAAATATGAGTGAGTTGTTGCACTTGGGAGGAAAGGGGAAAATATACAGTTAATGACAACCCATTGCACATTGATTACAGAGATATTTTAAGGTCCACGTCCAAAATTTCCCTGTAAGTGGCATAATGAATAGAGTTGTAAAGGAGATGTATGGTATGCTTGTCATCATTGGTTGAGCATTGAGTACGAGTCAGGAAGTCATGTTGCAACTTTATGAACTTTGGTTAGGTGACATTTGAAATATTCTGTGCAGTTCTAAACCTCAACCTGGTTCTGGTTGTCTCATTACAAGAAGGATGTGGAGGCTGTCATAGAGTCATAGAGTGATACAATGTGGAAACAGGCCCTTCGGCCCAACTTGCCCACACCGGCCAACATGTTCCAGCTACACTAATCCCAGCTGTCTGTGTTTGGTCCATATCCCTCCAAACCTGTCCTATCCATGTACCTTTCTAACTGTTTCTTAAATGTTGGGATAGTCCCTGTCTCAACTACCTCCTCTGGCAGCTTGTTCCGTACACCACCCACCTTTGTGTGAAAAAGTTCCCCCTCAGGTTCCTATTAAATATTTTCCCCATCACCTGAAACCTATGCCCTCTGGTCCTCGATTCACCTACTCTGGGCAAGAGACTCTGTGCATCTACTGTCTCTCATGATTCTGACTCAGTCCATGGGATATCATGATAAAGATGTGAACTGATAGCATAAACTATCGGTATCAAGTCATAGAATAGAATTAAACTTCAGGCACCATTGACATTTAGTTTAGTCAACCAATATGTGCCTAATCCTAGATTCATGATTTATATTTAGGACTTTTTCCGCATAGGAATGCCGCATCTTAATTATATCCAGTGCATATTTATTCTTTGGGGATTGAAATTTGAACAACTACATGACTTTATGTGTCTTAAAATTTCCTTATTGTATTCTCTCCAGTGAACTGGCAATAATGAAGACACAAGTTACATCCGACAAGGTATGTTATTCAGCATTATTTAAAGAGAAAATATTATGGAATCTTAGAATAGGAGGAGGCAAGTTACTAGGTTAATTCCCGGAATGGTGGGACTATCATATGTTGAAAGACTGGAACGACTAGACTTGTATACACTGGAATTTAGAAGGATGAGAGGAGATCTTATCGAAATGTATGATTATTAAGGGGTTGGACACGTTACAGGCAGGAAACATGTTCCCAATGTTGGGGGAGTCCAGAACAAGGGGCCACAGTTTAAGAATAAGGGGTAGGCCATTTAGAACTGAGATGAGGAAAAACCTTTTCAGTCAGAGTTGTGAATCTGTGGAATTCTCTGCCTCAGAAGGCAGTGGAGGCCAATTCTCTGAATGCATTCAAGATAGCTGGATAGAGCTCTTAAGGATAGCGGAGTCAGGGGGTATGGGGAGAAGGCAGGAACGGGGTACTGATTGAGAATGATCAGCCATGATCACATTGAATGGCGGTGCTGGCTCGAAGGGCCGAATGGCCTCCTCCTGCACCTATTGTCTATTGTCTAAGTTAGCCAATTAGGTCCACTCCAGCTTTTTTACAAGCCACAAATCCATTATGATTTGAAAAAGGAAAGGTAAATAAATGCTAGTGGTAGCCCAAGGGGATTAGTTGAGTTTTTATTTTTCAGTGACTTGGCACAATCTTTATTATTTACATGTACTCTAAACAATCCCAAATTTCATAATATTACACATTGAAAATACTTTCCTATACATTTTCAAAGCATATAGAGAAAAAAAACTTCCTCTGGTGCATGGATCAATAACCGGAAAATATAAATTTAAGATGGAAGCTGTTTCCATGAATAATTTCAAAGGAAAGTTGACATGGTAC
The DNA here is from genome assembly GCF_053455715.1 of Rhinoraja longicauda. NCBI lineage: Eukaryota > Metazoa > Chordata > Chondrichthyes > Rajiformes > Arhynchobatidae > Rhinoraja > Rhinoraja longicauda. The sequence continues at coordinate 10,871 of NW_027601532.1, read as the reverse complement.
TTGTGGATAAGGATCTAGCAGGGATTGGACAGAAGTGGTTAATGTAAGTCGAAGCACAACAATGCTTTTGAAGAGTCACCAGAGACGAGGATGGAAAAACCTCATTTTGTTTTGCGTTTTTGTGATTCTGATCAACAGGTTCAAAAAACACATTTAAAGAAGCTCAAACCCTCAGATCCAAGTTTCCAGTAATGGCTTTTCTCAATTCAATGAAATTCATCAATACTGTTATTTATAAATAAATATAGCTAGCATAATAGCTTTGCCATTGATTTCAAATACCATTGAAAATTCAAGTTGAAACTTCACCATTACGGATGGAGAATTTAAATCAACATTCAAAAAATTGACAATATTGCAAAAACTCAAATGTCAGAATCTTTTTTTAAACATGAAGACAACTTTTTAAAAATAATGGCATTGTTTAACTTAAAAATAACTGAAATACATTTTCCAGATCAGTAGTGCTCATTGAAAAGTGTGTAAGCACTATAAATAAGAAAATTGATGAGGTAGAACAAAAGACATTATTAAAGCTTCAGAATAGATACTGTGTGCAAAGTTAAAGTACAAGGGATCAGAAACATATTGGCAATTAGATCTAAAAGTGGCTTTGTGATACGAGGCATAGTGGTGGATGAGCTTCCCACATCACCTTAAACCTATGTCCACCGGTTGTTGATTCCCTAATGCTGGATAAAAGACTCTGCATTCATCCAATCTTTTACCCTCATAATTTTATATATGGCTGATCAACCCTCAGCCTCCTCTGCTCCAAGGAATAAATTCCTAGCCAACCCAACCTCTCCCAATATCTCAGGCACTCAAGTCCTGGCAACATCCTCGTTATTCTTCCTGCACCCTTTCCAGCTTAATGATATTCTTCTTACCACAGGGTGATCAAAATTGTACACAATACTCCAAATGCAGCCTCACCAACATACAACTGTAACATAACATCCCAATTTCTATGCTCAAGACCCTGACTGATGAAGGCCAATGTACCAAAAACATTTTTGACCAACCTACCTACCGATGATGCCACTTTCAGGGAACTATGTATCTGTATTCCTAGATCCCTCTGCTCCACAGCATTCCCCAGGGCCCTACCATTCACTATAAAGGTCCCAAAATACCACCTCAGCCCACTTGCCCAGTTGATCAAGATTTAGTTATAATCTTTGATAACCATCTTTGATGTCTACAGTACCACCTATTTTAGTTTCATCTGCCAGCTTACTAATTATGCCTTCTACATTCTCATTCAAATCATTGTTAAACACCATAAATGGCAATGGCCCAGCACTGATCTCAGGGGCATACCACTTGTCACAGGCCTCCAGCCTGACAAACATTCGTCCATCACCACTCTCGGCTTCTTTCCACGGCCATTTCGGTTTAATGCTGTTCATATTGTACATATTTTAATCTATTAAGGACTGCATGGTGGCGTAGCGGACGAGTTGCTGCCTTATAGCGCTTGCAGAGCTGGAGACCCGGGTTCGATCCGGACTACGGGTGCTGTCTATAGGGAGTTTGTATGTTCTCCCTGTGACTGTGGGTTTTCTCCAAAATCTTCAGTTTCCTCCCACACTCCAAAGACGTACAGGTTTGTAGGTTAATTGGTTTGGTATAAGTGTAAATTCCCCCTAGTGTGCTTAGGATGGTGTTGGTGAGCAGGGATCACTGGTCAGTGTGGACTCGGTGGGCTGAAGGGCCTGTTTCCGCGCTGTATCTCTAAACTAAATGAAACTATTGTCCTTGTAACAAATTCATCCAAGAATCCAAGAAATTCTTGATCTTCACTGGGGCAAACAAAGGCGAGCACCTTCTTCGGTAAAGTGTTTGCAATAATGTGCCACTCACTGGAATAATCAAACAAATATATATATTTTGTCAGAAGTATTATACCTTTTAGTATATTGATCAAATCTGCAGGAAAGAAGGACTGGCTTTCACATTTCAACCCTAAATTTTAGAGGATGTGTAAAATTGGCTTGAAAGCAGGTTGTTTGAATCAAGCAGGAGCTTGAAAGTGACTTATAGGCATTTGTTGCATTTAAAGTCTGGGTTAGAAGTCATTTTTCCAGAAGTTTTGTATTAAGATGGTTACTCTCCCAGGAGGAAGATACGGATTCTGACACTGAAGAATGTGAACAAATAAAAGGACAGATGACTAAGAAGTTGAAGAAAGATCAAAATGAGGATGTTAAACCACAGCTTGAAGATAATATTGATGATGAAGAAAAAAAGAAACTCAGCCGCAGGTCGGTGCAGCATTTTTAACCATTTTCTATTCTAGCAATTTTCTAGTAAGATCTCGGTCTGTCCACAAATTTGCTGAAGAAATGCGTAGTTATTTTTCCTCATTCCCCTCAAGCTATATATATTCAATTGTTTATCAACTTAAAATGTAAATATAAAATGTTATCAATTTAAATGTTCCACTTCAGGTTGCATTTGTGAAAGGAAAATACTTTAGTTAAAATTGCCCTTGATGTGATATTTTATGAAGTTAACAGAAACTGGATATTTGTCATTTGTTTTTGATGATAAATGGATGAGCCCAATATGAATGTGTTTCTGATTATGCTGGATAAATCAAGAAACCTCAAAGGATGACAAAACCTTGGGGACCATCACTTTTTGTAGTAAGAGAATGATGAACATTATAATCCATCTGGATGAGTCCTGACTGGAAATGAAATTACCACGTAGCAATAATATTCTAAATTGAAGTAGTCATCTATGTGTCCATGGTAGCATCCATCTGTCGTATTTTAGGTTGTATATAATAATAATAATAATAAGTACTTTATTCGTCCCACAACGGGGAAATTTGCAGGGTTACAGCAGCAAAGTGGAGCATTCATTATAAATAAAATAACGGTAATTATCTTTATTTACTGGTCTGCTGGGAGCAGTGCTGAATGTGCAGTCTGAAAGCAGCAGGAAGGAAGGACCTTCGATATCTCTCCTTCACACACTTGGGGTGAAGAAGTCTGTCACTGAAGGAGCTGCTCAGTGCAGTGACAGTGTCCTGCATGGGGTGGGAGTCGTTGTCCAGCAGTGATGATAGCTTTGCCATCATCCTCCTCTCTCCCACCGCCTGCACTGAGTCGAGGGGGCAACCCAGGACAGAGCTGGCCTTCTTGATCAGTTTATCCAGTCTCTTCCTGTCAGCAGTTGAGATGCTGCTGCTCCAGCAGACCACTCCATAGAAAATGGCTGATGCCACCACAGTGTCACAGAAGGTCCTCAGGAGTGCCCCCTGCACTCCAAAGGACCTGAGTCTCCTCAGCAGGTACAGTCTGCTCTGGCTTTTCTTATACAGTGCATTACTATTATCAGTCCAGTCCAGTTTATTGTTCAGGTAAACACCCAGGTACTTATAAGACCATTATAAGTCTCAATGTCCACTCCTTGGATCTTCACCGGTGTCGAGGGGGCGTGGCTGCGCTTGCAGAGGTCCACCACCATCTCCCTGGTTTTCCCCACGTTGATCTGGAGGCGGTTCCGCTGGCACCAGTCCACAAAGTCCTGGGTCAATTCTCTGTACTCCCTGTCATCGTCATCTGTGATGAGGCCGACGATGGCAGGGTTGTCAGAGAACTTTTGCAGTTAACAGTTGGCTGAGCTGTGCATGAAGTCTGCAGAGTACAGGATGAACAGGAAAGGAGCCAGAACTGTTCCCTGCAGAGTCCCTGTGCTGCAGCCCACCATGTCAGAAACGCAATTCCTTGTCCTCGCATACTGTGGGCGGTTGGTGAGGTAGTCCAGAATCCAAGCTGTGAGGTGGTTATCCACTCCTGTGTGCTCCAGCTTGTCTCTCAGAAGCACAGGCTGGATGGTGTTGAACGCACTAGAGAAATCAAACAACATGATTCTCACAGTGCTACCAAGCTTCTCCAGGTGTGAGAGAGCTCTGTGTAGGAGAGCTCTGGCGTCGTCCACCCCGATGCCAGGCTGGTAGGCAAACTGCAGCAGGTCCATCGATGGTCTCACCAGGGGCCAGAGATGAACAAGGACCAGCCGCTCCAATGTCTTCATGGCAGATGTAGTCAGGGAATTTTTTGAATATATATATATATTTTTGATTTTGGATGATTCGCAATAGATTAGACATTCGGCCTTGAAAACAAATTTAACCTTTGAAGAGTAACTTCTGAGTAATTAAGGCCAGAATAATTTAAAGCACATCAATTCCGCAGTATCATAGTGTTGTTGCTGGCAAGAAAACCGCAAAGAAATACTGTAGATCTCCAGTCTAAATTAAAAGAGACAATGTAACTACTAATGTAACTACAATGCAATAACTGTCCGATGATATATATCGATCTTCATTGTTCTTTAACGTTAGTGCTTACTAGAACAGGTGGACCCGCTGGGACCAAATCTCTCATGCATTGGCCTAGCACCCTCCCTTCCTCAATTTCCCCCCTCCCCCTCCCCCCCCACTCACCCACACCACCCCCCCTCAACCCCCATTATCCCCCCTCCTCCCCTCAAGCCCCCTCACCCATTCACCCAATTCCATCCTCCCCTCCCCCCCCTCCCCCTCTACCACTCACCCGCTCCATGCCCTGTCAACCCCCCTTATCCTCCACCCTCACCCACTCCATCCTCCCTAAACCCACCTTATCCACCCTCCTCCCCTCACCCTCCTCCCTTCACTCTTAGGGGCTCTCTGGCACTCCCCCCTTCCCCTCCCCTCCCCCCCCCTCACTCCACTTCCCCTCACTCCACTTCCCCCCCCCCACCCCCCGCCGTTTGCACCATCGCTAAGTAGAAATATTGTAAGTCGAAGCATCGTAAGTCGGGCAGCGTCTGTATTAGATCAATGGGCCCCAACTGCGGGCCCGACAACCCTCCCCGAACTGATGACACTCACCCACTCCATCCCCCGTCAACCCCCCTTAAAACTCCCCAGGGGGCCAGGGGCAGGCGAAGGGGGGAGAGAAAAGGGGAGAGGGAACCACGCACCGCAACCCCAGGCAACAATTGCGGTGGCCCGAAGCAAGAGACCTCTCGTCAGTTGCCCCCCACCACCCTCCTCATTGGCCGCCACTCCCGTCTCTCGGGCGGGTCCCGCCCCCCGTCCGAGTGGCAACCCTCCCCCAACTGCACACGCGCGGATCCGACAGTCATCTTACATTATCACTGCCAGCTTGACAGTGGATAACATGTGCTTTCTATTGCTAAACCTTCTCACTTATTGTGACTGTAAATGCAATATGTACTCACCAGGAATGTGCAAGACTGTTCTTGATGTGCCAGCTTGGGACAAATACTTAATAGTGGCAATGATATACTGCGACTTGTTGCTATTTATTAAGACTTTCCTCATCTAATTGTAGTGGTTAGATGATGCTAAAAATCCCCCCCCCAAAAAATCATTTTGACACCCTTTGATCAGAACTCATTTAACTATTGGTAATATGGGTATATAGGAATAACCATTGTACTATCTTGTAATTAGGTTCTTACAATTGATTTTGAATAATTTTAGTTCAGTTCATTATACAACAGGGTTCTGCTTTCTATGATCAGATATCTTAATGATTACGCCAGCTACTTCAGTTTCTTGGATACCCTCAGTGTTGAGGATGGTTACGTTTACTCTAATTTTGCTTAGGAATAAACAGGTCCTTTTCAGAATGGAGGCAGTGGCGAGTGGAGTGCCGCAAGGTTCGGTGCTGGGGCTGCAACTATTTACAATATATATTAATGATTTGGATGATGGAATTAGAGTAACGCTAGCAAGTTTGCAGATGACACAAAACTGGGTGGCAGTGTGAACTGTGAAGAGGATGATAGAAGGTTGCAGGGTGACTCGGTGGTGTCAGATTATGTAAAGGGGAAGTGCAACGAGACCTGGGTGTCCTTGTACACCAGTCACTGAAAATAAGCGTGCAGGTACAGCAGGCAGTGAAGAAAGCTAATGGCATGTTGGTCTTCATAACGAGAGGATTTGAGTATAGGAGCAAAGAGGTCCTTCAGCAGTTGGTGATGCCACATCTGAAGTATTGTGTGCAGTTTTGGTATCCTAATTTGAGGAAGGGCGTCCTTGCTATTGAGGCAGTGCAGCGTAGATTCACAAGGTTAATCCCTGGGGTGGCGGGAGTGTCATATGAGGAAAGATTGGAAAGACTGGGCTTGTATTCACTAGAGTTTAGAAGGGTAAGAGGGGATCTTATAGAGACATATAAAATTATAAAAGGACTGTACAAGCAAGATGCAGGAAAAATGCAGGAAAAATGTTCGCAATGTTGGGGGAATCCAGAACCAGGGGCCACAGTCTTAAGAATGAAGGGGAGGCCATTTAAAACTGAGGTGAGAAAAATAAAAATCACCCAGAGTTGTGAATTTGTGGAATTCTCTGCCACAGAAGGCAGGGGAGGCCAATTCAGTGGATGAATTTAAAAGAGAGCTAGATAGAGCTCTAGGGGCTAGTGGAATCAAGGGATTTGGGGAGAAGACAGGCACAGGTTATTGATTGTGGTGATCAGCCATGATCAAAATGAATCTAAGGGGCCTAATGGCCTCCTCCTGCACCTATTTTCTATGTTTCTATGTCTTGGTGATTCATTTGCTCATCATGCCTTGTTCTTTAGCGATAAGGCTTACATTATTATATTTTAAGTATTATTATTATATAATTATTTTTATTATTACCCTGGTGTGTGTGTGTGTGCCGCGCTGTCCGCTGGGGGGTTGCTGGGGGTGATGCTCCAGGGAGCTGGCGGGAGCAGGGACTACACCTCCCGAAGGGCAGTGTGGCGGCGAAGGCCTACACAAAATGGCGGAGCGAGAGGAGGAGGAGAAGGAGAACGGCTGCCATTGTTGTTGGAGTCGTCGACGACGCCGTCGGTTGAAGCGGGCGCTGGAGGAGACGGAGGGGAACGATGAGACAACTGGGACGATGACCATCTTCCTCGTGCTTGGAGTCTCCCCCGGGGCCGGGGGTGGGCGTGGCGGCGGCACGCCTGGAAACCCTCCCCCATTGTGATGCCGTATTAGATCAAAATGGCAATCTGAAAATGGCGATGTCATATATGACCCGTTGGGTTCCCATTGTGACGTCGAACATGGAGGTATTACTGCATGGGCACGGCAAGGTGGGAGCGATTTATTAAAATTTTAAAAGTGAATAACTTTTAAAATATAACAACATCTGCTTTAGTGATAAGGCCGTGTTGCTAGGGCACTATACTGGATCACAATACCCAACCATGTGAATTAATGTATATGACTCCCTCCAAATATGTTCCTGTCAAATATATATATTCTCGTCTTTGGAGAGAAGGAATGGGTGATGTTTCGGGTCGAGACCCTTCTACACATCTTGATTAACTGTTTTCGTCTGACGAGTTATTGCTTATTGAATGCGAATTAAGAACAAGCCCAGCATGCCTCTTGGGTGGCATGGACAAGATGGGCCGATAGTCTTGTTTTATGCTGCCTTGTCTATGATGGTCGCCGTTGATCATTGAGCTAGTGGCTGATCTTCATAATTTTTAAATACCTTTGATATATTTTGAGGATGTTTAGCCAGGTATACAGGCTTAATCTGATTGGAATTGATTCTTTGTGCTTTTGTAATGTTCGACACATGATATCCTAAACTACAGTATTCATATCCTTTGAGGTACCATGATATGTATTATAGTAAATACATGCATTCAATAATTTGTCAAACTACTTTTGTTTTCTTCTTTCCTATCCATTTTTTTAAGTATCTTTTTCTGTACTAACTTTGGGAATACAGGGTTCATTGTTAAAAATTAATTCCCATTCTTTATCCAGCTGTGGGAGTCCTGCCAAGAAGTGGGTGAAACACCTGACAAACAAATGAACAGTGATCAAATGACAAAAAGATGGGGGGTTTTCTACAATAGATTTGCAAAAATTGGCCTGGGATACATTCTGTACTAACAGTAATCACACTGATTTCATTCTAGCCTCAAAGTGCTGAATCTGTCTTAGCTGTCTTTCACACAGTTCCAGCTGGGAACTGGGAACCTGAAAGGACAGAGTCCAGGAAAAATGTTCTTCCAGAATAAAATAAAATAAGAGACTTAACACAAGTGAGACACCATGGATAAATAAAGGCATGAGGGAAAACTTGTGGATAAGAAATGAGACAATGGCCAAGAACATAGAGAAGGGTGTAACAAATGAAAACACTAAAAGATTAGGGGTGAAGTCAAATAAAACAATTAAGGAGGGGAACATAATCTCTGCTAATAAGGGAAAGTCTTATCTCAAAGTCTTACAAAAATAAATGGCATGCCTAAATTTAAGAAAATACCAAAATGTTCATGAACTTCTAAAAATGTTCACAGAAGTTTATGAGAACTGGCTAAATTAAAAGATACTTACCAAGACTATGTGAAACCGTGGAGTGATTGAGATGAGTAGTAAATACATTGAAGGGATCCTCGTAAAGATGAGCAAGAAATTAATAGGAAATTGGATTCATTGAGAAAGGAAAGAATCTGAAGTAGAGCATTAATAATGACATGGTATCACAAAACACTGGAGTAACTCAGCAGGTCAGGCAGCATCTAGGAGAGAGGGAATGGGTGACATTTTGGGTCGAGACCCTTCTTCAGACTGATGTCAGGGGGGCAGGACAAAGAAAGCCTTTCTTTGTCCCGCCCCCTGACATCAGTTTGAAGAAGGGTCTTGACCCGAAACGTCACCCATTCCCTCTCCTAGATGCTGCCTGACCTGCTGAGTTACTCCAGCATTTTGTGATACCTTCGATTTGTACCAGCATCTGCAGTTATTTTCCTACATTAATAATGACATGACCAGCTGAGCCTAGTTGCATGTTTGTGTGGTGTAAAATCTTCAGAGTTCTATTTAAATGTTAAGCATAACTACCATTTAATCTCTCTTTAATTTGGTGGTTTATTTTTGTTTTTGAGATGTGTGTATTTAGTGTGAAGAAAATATTTTCCTGTGTAAGTCACCTCATCTCCATTTATATATCTAAATAAATCTTAACCACATTAAAACAGAAAACGTAATCTCTGATCGCAGCGGTCAGCAGTAGGAGAGCGGTCGCAAGGCACTGCCCCATGTTTGTCCTGCCGGCAGCCATCTTCTTTGACCTTCTCTCTGCCGCCGCGCTGCACCACGGGAGGAAGGTCAGGCGCCAGGCACGCTGGGATGGGCACCAGTCCTCCCAGCGCTGCTGCACAGGCGCGCCTCTACTGGGCCCGACAACCCTCCCCCAACTGCGCATGCGCAGATCCCGGGCCCCAACTGCGCAGGTTTGGCTGCCGGGCCCGGCAAGTGGGTCCCCGTTGTGACAGCGGTTGATGAAACAAAGACACACAATTTTAATATTATTAATGAGAGGTTTAATAATATTTAGATAAAAATTACAAATGTAATTATTTACAGACTCCCAGTCCCACAGAATCAGTCAGACCCCCCCCCCCCCTTATCCCCCTCCCCTGCAATGCACAGCAAAATCCCAGTTTATACTTAGCTAACCCTTGCATTTGAACCACAACCCCAATTGGCTCCAAACCCCTCCTGCATTGGTCTACAGGCATGTGAATTTTCCGCGGATTTCCGTGTTTTTAAAATCCATTATCCGCGCTTTTTGCATGGTTTCCGCGTTTTTCACTTTGCCAAATAAACGGAGAAATCAGATCAAAATAAAGAAAGAAGAAAAAAACGATGTATAGACTTGTAATGAACACTAGGTTCCACTAGAGGTCGCTAGGGGTTCCACGTGAAATCCCCCCCGCACACCCTGGAAGTCTCCCCGGAAATGTGGCACCTAGCCTGGGCAAGGCAGCCAATCTCGACCTCATCGGGACTTCTATGGCTGATCGGTGGGTTGAATTTGCAAACTGCGGCCGGGGCTCTGCAACTTCAGCCCAGCAGGAGCCAGCAAATCTATCTCGTAGCCGACGTCCTTGGCCTGCTGGATAAACCATCAAAGCTCTGGAACCAAGAGTGCCAGAAAATCAGTGGTGGAAATGTAATGAATAAATATTAAATTTAAGTGCAAGCTTATATAACTAAATTAATTAAGACAGGGTTAAAATATAAAACAGCAGAATAGCCAATTACCTCCTTTTTGGGCATTATCAATTAATGTGCGAATCTACTTAAATGTTATTAGTGTACATATTCACGTTATTTTGTAAGTCTGTTTTTACTTTGAAATGCACTAAAAGGGGCTTGAAACTGGTAATTTTGTGTGTCATTTTTTGACCCCCGTAGTGCGCAAGCGTTTGGATCTTTTCCTCTTTTTTTTTTTTTTACCTTACTCACATGCCTGGTCGTGCACCCTTCCCGTCCCCCAGAATAGGTCAGACCCCCCCATATCCCCCTCCCCTCCAATGCACAGCAAGATCCCACAGTTTATACTTAAATAATCCTTGCATTTGAACCGCAACCTTAATCTACTTATATTTGAACCACAATCCCAATCGGTTCCAAACCTCTCCTGCATTGGTCTAGCACCCTTCTCATCCCCCAGAATTAGTCAAACCCCTCACATCCCCCTCCCCTGCAAGAGATTAATATATCTTAATAGATATACAATATAACATTTTATATTCTTACATTATTATATTTTAAGTATTATTATAATATCATTACTTTTATTTTTACCCTGGAGATGTGTGTGTGTGTGTGCCGTGCTGCCCGCTGGGGGTTGTAGTCTGGTGATGGTCCAGGGCCGGGCGGAAGCAGGGACTACACCTCCCGGTGGGCTGTGCAGCGGCGGGAGCAGGAGTAGAAGGAGAGTGCGGCCGCCATTGTTGTTGGAGTCTTCGACAATGCCATTGGTTGGAGCGGGCGCTGGAAATGACAGGGGGGGGGGAAACGATGAGATATCGGGG